>NW_018128447.1:13030-16722 GCF_001952655.1 Monopterus albus
GCAATATAAGACTATTCACAGAACTCACATCACACAAGGTAAATTTTTTAAAATAGGTTTTACTAATACAGATACTTGTTCACAATGCTTGCACTAATGTTTACTTCCATGCTACTTGGACCTGTCAACCAGTTTACTCCCTCTGGGTAGCGGTGACAGAGAATCTCTCCACCATCTTGAGCTGTAGATTCCCTCCATCTCCATCACTCTGCCTGCTTGGTAATGTCACAGAAGTCAACCAGTCTCTCTATTGCCAAGAAAACAATCTTTCTAAAAATTCATTACAAATCACACTAGAGAAAATGTCATCCACCTATAAGAATAATATACCAACCTCTACTGACACTTGGAATCTGTTTCTAAGCACTTTTAACTTAAACCAGATAGCAGTGGCTGAGGCCACGCACATTTCCACAAACTCCTAAAAATATAACAAGCTGCTTTTTATTTTATTATTGTTACTGTTGTTATTAGTCCTAATTGCCCATGCTACTTTTTTCTCTGTCACACCTATCAATCAAACCAGATTAACTCAGAATATAACATAAATTCCTCTCTTTCTAATTATTTACTAATTTGTTAATTTCATTTAATTTAGTTTTATGAGCATGTGTATACATATATATCTGGGTATATATAAATATGTGTATGCAAAAGTATATATTGTATTTATATGATCAAAATTGCTTTATTTATTATTTCTTCTTTTATTGTTATTTCATTATTACAAACATCCATTTTCTATCAAACTGTCCTGTTTACCCAGTCATCTTTCTCCACCATCAACAAACCTAATACAGGGGATGCTCCGCCCTGTCCCCAGAAGCTGGGGCATGCAATCTGGGGTCATTTTTGGGGTCTCTCTGGGGTGGACATCATGGGGAAAGAAGGCCAGGTCACTGTTTCCTTTCCCTTAACTTTCCCTTAACTGACACAACTTAGACAAGCTCCCTCCTCAGGGTCTGGGAACTGTTTAGAAGGGGAACACACCACACATTGGGTCAGGTCTCTCCTGTCAAGGTCGGGGGCCGACCCCGAGCTGTTTCAGTCCCAACAATCAACTATTAAGAAGTTAAATAAAACAAAGTGAAGGTTTAACTTAACCATAAAAAAAGGTTGTTTCTGTCCTGCTGCCCTGGACGACCTCACCCTTTTGAGCAGCTCCAGAGCTCCCTAAGTGATGGCCTTACCCGTTTGCTATTGGTTCGGGGTGGGGGTATTACCAATACACTCCTGGTCCTTTATTGATTTAACACCTCCCACTTTAAAAAAAAAATCTTTTTCTTTTCTTTTTTTTACATTTACCCCCCTTTTACATTTGAATATCAGTCTGCATGGAGTTGGATACACTCACACTACACACTTTCACACTTTGTCCCTTTAATAATCCATTTGCCTCTTTTGTTAATGTCTGTTGTCTCATCATCTGTGCTATGTTCTTTGTCCTGTAAAAGTTTTATTTCATGTTGCAAAACTGCTGAACTGAAGTGGTCGAAATTTCATTAGTACAGGCTTGAAAAGACTGTATTTGTACTGAATTAATTATTGTATTGTTGTAGGGCGTTATCAACTTTACATACAATGATCTCTGACCTGCTTTATTTTTTTAGTGTTTAAATTGTAAAAAATAAAATGTATTTTAAAATTTAATTATCATGTAAAAAACACAAATTGGTAAATTTTAAAGAAAAATTTACAGAATAATTTAATATTTGATAAAGGTTACAGCCTCTACAAGAAGTTTTTGTTTTTGGTGTTTTTATAAGTTAACAAAGAGGAAACAATGTGTTGTTTTTGTTTTTTATGCTTATCACACCATTTTCTGATTTACATTTACAGCCTTTACAAATTGTTTGTTCACTTTGGGCACCTCCCTTCTCTACCCCAAGCTTCTAAGTATTGACAGAAATGAAACATTAATGATCTGTTTTTATTTTTTTATGATAATCTAAACTGTATAAATAAAAGTGCAACCCGTTGATTTACATTAATGTACATGTGATGCCACCCAGTGGTTTACCTCCCTCAGACACTATGACGTCCACACAAAGGTGGGGAGACCAGGGCTGGGCACTTTTACAGCTGTTGTTGTTGGTGTCTTTCTCTGAGGCTGAGGAGCTGATGTGCCGGCATAGAGGGGATTCTGAGAACCCCCTACTATCTAAGGAAGGGGAAATTATACTAGGAGGAATCTTCTCTTTCCACAGCAGTTGGAAAGACAGACAGGATACCTACATGCACAAACCACTGCCACTGGACTGTATCAGGTGAATTACAGCTCATACATTTATATAGATTTAAACTCTGTATGAGGCAATGGGTACAGATACAAATATGAATAAAAAAGTCATATTAATACCCATATTGAGTATTAGCATTAAAATTACAATATTTATTTTTGAAAGTTCACATATTCCCTTTTGTATTAATGTGATCATATCATTAAATACATATTCAGTTGTTTCTGTTTCAAGTACTACTACTGGTGCTATTTAAAACTGTCTGCATCAAGTTTGAGTTTCAGAGCATTCCAGTATGCCCAGGTTATGAGTTTAGCAATTGAGGAGATTAATAACAGCACAGACCTACTACCTGGCATCTCTCTGGGCTATAAGATGTTTGATGACTGTGACTGTATTGCCAGAAGTGTGAAGGTTGCACTGTCCTTGGCTAATGGTAATGAAGTTGTGCCTGCATCCACTGAGACACCATGTACCAGACCTGCACAAGTACAGGCTATTATAGGAGGGACCTCTTCAACTTGTATAGCTATAGCTGAAGTTATTGGAGCCTTTCACATCCCACTGGTGGGTAAGAGTAGTAAGTATGTAATTAAATTTGTTAGAAATAATCACTAATCTACAATTATCCCAGCTGCTCAGAGCAAATATGAGTTTGTGAATGGTTTGTATCATACATCTTTATCTTGGGAGGTCATTTCTTTTTCTTGTAGATCAGCCATTCTGCCACCTGTGCTTGTCTCAGTGACAAAACCAAATACCCATCCTTCCTCAGAACAATACCCAGTGACAACTATTAGAGCAGAGCCCTGGCCCAGTTGGTCAAGCACTTTGGTTGGACTTAGGTTGGAGCTATTAGAACCAATGATGATTATGGTAATAATGGCATGGCTACATTCACAGAAACTGCACAGCAGCTGGGCATCTGTCTGGAGTATTCTGTGTCTTTCTTTAGAACTGATTCATCAGAAAAAATAAATAAGATAACTGATGTCATTAAGGCTTCCACCTCCAAGGTGATTGTAGCTTTTCTTTCAGCCATGGATGTGGTTGTTCTATTATATGCATTGTCTCATCACAACTTGACTGGGTACCAGTGGGTAGGAAGTGAGAGTTGGATCATTGATTCTCAAACTGCAGAACAGGATACAAATCACATTCTAGATGGTGCCATAGGCCTGTCCATCCCCAAAGCACATGTCAGTGGCATGAAAGAGTTCATATTAGATGTAAAGACACTAAATTCATCTAGTAACAAAATGTTTACAGAGTTCTGGGAGACTTTATTTAACTGTAAATTCAAACAGTCAAACTCATTAGCAGAGAATCAGAGAGAATGTACTGGACATGAAGATCTGACTGGAGTGAAAAATGGCTTCACTGATATGTCATTCATGCCTATATTTAACAATATTTATAAAGGAGTGTATGCTGTGGGACCTGCACTTCATA
>NW_018128447.1:17288-19912 GCF_001952655.1 Monopterus albus
GATACACATCACATTCTTGATGGTGCCATAGGTCTGTTCATCCCCAAAGCACATGTCAGTGGTATGAGAGAATTCATATTAGATGTGAAGTCTCTCAATTCATCTGGTAATAAAATGTTTACAGAGTTCTGAGAAACTTTATTTAACTGTAAGTTCAAACAGTCAAACTCAGCAGATAATCAGAGAGAATGTACTGGACATGAAGATCTGACTGGAGTGAAAAACAGCTTCACTGATATGTCATTCATGCCTACATTAAACAATCTCTATAAAGGAGTGTATGCTGTGGCACATGCACTTCATAATATTCTCGGTTGTAATGAAACATGCAACAACAAGGTGCAGATAGATCCACTCATGGTGAGTTCAACATTGAATCAATTATATTTATCCAATTAAGTTGGAAGCAAACAAATAAAAGATTTGAAATAAGAAGTTACAGCAGTATATTTATTATGGTACGGTCATAATTAACTAGATTCATACCTATGTTCATAGATTTTACAGCACATACGAAAGATTCATTTCAAAACCAAGGAAGGAGATGAGGTTTACTTTGATGAGAATGGAGACCCACCAGCAAAGTATGAAATTATAAACTGGCAGCCAACAAAAAATGGCATTGTGGACTTTGTCACAGTTGGTCTTTATGATGCATCTTTACCTGCAGACAAACAGCTGAGTCTGCAAAATAAATATTTAATTTGGACAGAGAACTCAAACCAGGTAAACTACCATGCCATTACTGTTGTTATTATTTACATTATAACCAGTATAAATGTTTTATAGCATCATAATGCATCAAAATTAACAACAACGTTTTGCAACTGTAAAACCTTAGCAAACTCAGTGCTCAAACATTTTTCTCATAGTTTTATTGTCCATGCAGGTGCCTGTGTCAGTTTGCAGTGAGAAATGTCCCCCAGGAACTCGTAAGGTTCTCCAGAAAGGAAAACCTGTCTGCTGCCATGACTGTGTCAGATGTGCAGAGGGAGAAATTAGCAACATGACAGGGCTAATAAAATTCTGTTTTGCACCTAGTTGTGCCACTGTTAAAGTAGTCATGTTTAGATGCCAGTTTTAATAAATTTTTGCCTATGTACCTGTCAAGATTAAAGCCCCAGACTGAAAAAATGTAACTCTGGTGAATTTAAAATACAGTATTCCAGTGTCAGTGTTTAGAGTGAAATGACAAAATCCGGGGGAACTGGGGCAGACCTTGATGTGTTCAGACCATCCTGGGTCATGTCCATGTGAAGGGAATGACTGTGGTATAATTTATCAGCTTAAGTCTGTTATTTGTTACAGTGTGTATGAGTCAGAAATTACTAAATGGAAGCACTTTTTTAAAATGATGTTTTATCAATATGAGAAGCAAAAAGCTATGAAAATTTCCATATTGTTAATAATTATGATACGTAGCTGGCCAGAGGTGAAGCATGGTTCGTCTGTCATTTTGATGGACAGGTTAATAAAAGTTATAAAACTAATAAAAATATTAAAATCCAACAATAAAATTTTCACTTTTTAAACAATAATACATATTTAATTTTCATTTGTTGGTATTTCATTGTTTAAAAACTAATTTACAGATCAATCTTATGTGTAGCTACTTTTTGTGTCAACACTCTACAAAGCAGATGATGTTTTTCTGCAGTGACAGCTGAGGCCACTAAAATCACTGCAGCTATTGTCCATTAACAATCAAATGTGCACAATGTCATTTTACACAATTACCATTAACATATGAACAACCCATTTAGGAGAAGTTAGGCTGAGTGAGATGAACTCAAATGACCTGCTGTAGCCTAATTTGCTGCAGATGTCACTGTCATGAGGTTTTGTATCTTCAGACAAATTACTTCTCATGACCTTTGTAATTTTGCTCTGAAAGCTGAACCCACGCTCTGCTGCTGCACTGGAGACTGGACTTGCCAGCTCCGCTTCAGCCAGTGTTTTAAAGTCAGAGAACATTTCTTTCAGAAAGTGCTGAGAACTTGATCTGAACATGGGATTTTCCTGTCCTGAAGTAATCACTTCACCAAGATGAATTGGCCTCATGCATTCCTTCCTCACCGGAGGCACAACTGAACCCCTTTGTGACCTGCAGTGGACACAAACTCAATCTGTGGCCTCCAGTTAGTGGGTCTGCAAAGAGCTGTCAGTTCCCAGATATGAGAAGTATTGAATACGTGTCAGTTGTCCTTCTTCCAATTTTTTTCAGCTTCCTATAGCAAATAATGGGATTCTTAGTAACTAAAGTTTAAGCAAGCATAGTTTGCCCACAGTGTCAAAATGACAGATTTAGATTTTTACTCATTTTTGAATAGAACTGCATTAATGACAAAAAATATTTGATTAATATGACCTCTGCAGCTGTTATCCATTTATTAACTGGTAATCATGTAGTGGCTGTCTTGTTTGCAAAGAAAAGACGAAAAACAGAAAATAAAGATAAATCAACTGAGCCAGTCTGACATCTGCTTTCATATAATTTTCAGATTCTATCACATGTGAGCGATGCCACCCTGACTCCTGGTCCAATGACAGAAGAGATGCCTGTGTAAAGAAGGAGGCAGAGTTTCTATCATATGAAGAAATTATGGGAGTACTGCTCACTGCAG
>NW_018128447.1:20546-27815 GCF_001952655.1 Monopterus albus
AAAATATGATGGAGAACGGGGCATCAAAGTCATTCTGCAAACTTACAAAACATGTTGGCAAAGGTAATTTAGTGACAGTATAATACGATTAGTCAATAGGGTAATAATTGTCATTGTACTGTAATCAGTAACATTTTTTCCTGTTAGTGTTACCTTACATAGTGTGTGTACAACATCTTATCTGTTTGTGCTGTTTGTGTGTAGAAAATCATTTTTGTTAAAAAGAACAAACACATCAGTAAAGTTCATAATGACATGATCATAGTGCGAAATCAGAAGATTTCAGTTGGTATGGCATTACTGGTAACCTAGTAAGTTACATGCCATTTATATAACTATCCAATCATTGTTCCACTTAAAAAAAAGCAGGTAATAGGTTGTTAATTACATAGTAATTACCTCAAAGTTGTTCAACTATTTGTATGAAATTGTAACTAATTTGTGAAAAAATCCAAATGAAAATGAAATAGTTGCCTACTGTCACTAGTTGGACAAATAAGTGGACCCTCACCTATCCATCTAGGATCTTTTGCCTGAACATTACCTATAGGGACCCACCTAACTTTAATCATCTCAGACTATTTGCCTAAACTAAACCAATTCATGAAATGTGCCTAACGTAATCATAAAAAAAAAAGATCGTCTGCTCTCCAAAACAAACAGATCAAGTGATTAAACTGGTGAAAGACAAAATATAGCAGTATAATGGCCCACAAAGTGAGCAGTGATGTATATACTGCTCATAAAGTATTTTCTTTGTGCTCCTTTAAAGCAGATCCAGATGTCCAAAGACTAAAAAAACAGCTAAACAATAGAAGTTAAGGTGGTTACATGACTTAGGATTTGTTTCTTAAAGTAATGCTCTCATTGCTTTTTCTCCCTCTTGCAGGCTAACAGGACAACCCCCTGAGTGGCTCTGCCCTTTATTGTATCCCCAAAATAAACTGAAGCTTTTGTCCAGTCTGAATTGAACATAAATCCTGACAATATCTTCTTACTGTTGCTGTCCATTGTTTATGTTCACAGGTTGGAAATGTGAATGAGGCTGCTCACATTTAGTCCATGGGCCAGACCAGGCATGGGCAAACTACGGCCCATTAGGCTTTTTAATCCGGCCCACCAAACTTGTCCAAATTATATTATTAAATTATGTTACCATTAAATCTCTTTCATTCTGCCTTTTTTCCCTGCAATGCCCGTATTTCAGTGCACTTTAGACACATTGACCTCTCTACTTCATTTTTTCGCTTTGCCCCTTGACCCCTTCTGTAAAAATAAGCAGACCAAAGAAAAGAAAAGTGGATAGTGAGTACCAAGTGTTTAATAAGGAGTGGACAACAAAATATTTTTTTACTGAAGTTTGATCAACAGCTGTATGTCTGATATGCCAAGAAACGATTGCGATTTTCAAAGAATACAATATCAGCTGTCACTTTGCCACAAAGCATGCTGACTACACTAGCAAGCAGTCAATGCAAGAACGGGCAGCTACTGCTCAGAGAATGATGGATAATTTACAGACTTGGCAAATTTTTTTTCACCAACAAACTGCGATTCAAGAGTCAAGTACCAAGGCAAGTTTTATGCTGGCATTCAAATTTGCAAAGGCTAGCAAGCCTTTCTCCGAAGGCCAGTTTTTGAAAGAATGTGTGGTGGAGACAGCAGGTCTTTTGTGTCTGGAGAGCAAAGGCAAGTTTGAAGAATCAGTTTATCATGCAGGACAGTGACTCGCCATGTGGAACTGATTGACAAAGATATATCCAGCAAATTAAACAAAAAGGCGGAGTCCTTTAAGTTTTATTCACTAGCTCTGGATGAAAGTAATTACACAAAAGACACTGCTCAGCTCCTAATTTATATCCGAGGGATAAAAGGAGAGGACTTATATGACCAGGTTTCTGTTGTCATTGAGAGAATGAAGCTACCTTGGAGTAAATTTCCAACGGATGGATCGCCAAATTTAACTAGAAAAAACTTCAGGCTGCTGAAAAGAATCCAGGATAAAGTGAAAGAGGAAAACCCTGACCAGAATGTTATTTTCATTCACTGTATCATTCATCAAGAATCTCTGTGTAAGTCTGTATTGCAGCTTTATCATGTCACAAACATAGTTGTAAATCTTGATAATTTTATAAGGGCAAGGGGACTTCAGCACTGTCGGTTTATTACGTTCCTGGAGGAAACTGATGCGGATCACCAGGACTTTACCTCTCTCCTGTCCGCTAGTTATGTTTGGGCAAAATGTTTCAATGAGTGTTTGAGCTCAAAGAGGAGATTAGCACATTTTTGGAGTTAATGGGGAAATCCGACGAATTTCCTGAGCTGAGCGACAAAAACTGGCTTTGTGACTTTGTGTTTGCTGTGGACATTTTTTCACACATGAATAAGATGAATGTGAAGCTACAGGGGAAAAATCCGTTTCTGCATGACATGTACACAAATGTGAGAGCTTTCAAATCCAAGCTAACTTTATTCTCTAGACAAATTTCAAACAAATCTTTCGCTCATTTTCTCACACTAGCCATGCAGAAAGAGGCCACCTGAAACACAAAGAAATACAGCAAATCACTGGATGACCTGCATGGAGAATTCTGCCATCGGTTCTCTGATTTTTAAAAAAAATTGACAAGTCACTTCAGCCAGTGTCCTGTCCCCTGTTACAAGACCCTGAAACAGCACCACAGGAACTGCAATTGGAACTTATTGATCTTCAGTCTGACTCCGTTTTAAAGGTGAAGTTCAACTCTCTTAAACTGAATGACTTTTCTTCTTCACTTAATGAAGCCATGTTTCCAAACCTCCGGAGGACGGCACAGAAGATGCTGGCATTGTTTGGCTTACCTGTGTGTGTGAGCAGACGTTCGGCGTCATGAACATCAACAAAGCCAGTCACAGATCCATGTTAATTGATGTTGGACTTAACCGTCCTGCATATTCGTTTCTGAGGAAGAGTCGAAGTCAGAACAACCTTTAAGATATTTTTATTACAATGTTCAAGAAAAGCAATACAGAGCTCTGGGTTCCATCTATCTGAAGCCCCTATCCACACTACAGAAGTATGGTTCACAGCCTCTGCAGGAAGCCGGAACCCCTAGTCTCCTCACCCCAGAGAATATATAATACAGTCAAGAATATGCTAAATGTTGGTTGATCTGACGTCATCCGTGTTGTCCTTCATCCTTGTTCCTTGGTTGGTTTGTTGACCTCATTCTGACCCCTCATTGGTGTTCCTCTTGTTGTCAGGCAGATTTTGATCTGTGAAATTCTAAGAACAACATCCTGACCTTTCTATGCCCTAAGCACATAGACAGTATTTTTGAAAAAATTGACAAGTCACTTCAGCTGGTGTCCTGTCCCCTGTCATAAGACCCTGAAACAGCACCACCGGAGCTGCAATTGGAACTAATTGATCTTCAGTCTGACTCTGTTTTAAAGGAGAAGTTCAGCTCTTTTAAACTGAATAACTTATGTGCTTCACTTAACGAAGCCATGTTTCCAAACTTTCTGAGGACGTCACAGAAGATGCTGGCATTGTTTGGCTCGACCTATGCGTGTGAGCAGACGTTCAGTGTCATGAACATCAACAAAGCCAGTCACAGATCCGTGTTGACTGACCAACAACTCAGAACACTCCTGAGAATAGCCACAGCAAAACTAAAGCTTGGGGGAAAATAGCTGCCCGAGTCAATGCGTACGTTTACATGTTAATCATACAGTGTTCGGTGTAAGTAATTACTAAATAATGTTAGTAATGTTATTATTTGTCACTTGTAAAGTAAGGAATGGTTCTTAATTCTTCAATAATTGAATGAGTAACTTCAGTAATTGCATAAAATACCGATTTTTGTACGAATTAAAAGTGCAGTTTTATGTCTACCCTTTCTTAAAATTCCTATTGTGGTTGATATGGGATTTGTAAAGTAATGATTAATAAATAATCCAGTACGTTACAAAAAGTTTGCCCACCCCTGGGCCAGACCAAATATCGATACCAGACAAGGTGACAAAGCTTTTTTGTGCCATCTTATTTGTTACACCAAAAGAAATAAAATAATATGATAACCTTACCAAATGAGTAGCTGTCATTTTTTTCCAGGAAACATGTATTTGCACCATCACACGTATTCACCCCAGACAGCCCCTGGTCCCATATAGCCATATAGCACTGGACTTTATCACAGGTCTTCCTCCATCCCAGGGACATATGACCATCTTAACCATCATTGATGGGTTCTCCAAGGCCACCCATTTCATTGCTCTACCCAAGCTGCCTACAGCCCAAGAGACAGCCGACCATATGGTCAACCATGTCTTCCAACTGCATGGGATCCCCGTGGATATGGTCTCTGACTGGGGCCCTCAATTTACATCACAGGTCCGGAGGGCTCTCTGCTCTGCCCTAGGGACCTTGATCAGCCTGTCCTCAGGGTTCCATCCGCAGTCAAATGGGCAGGTAGAACGCCTCAACCTGGAGCTGAAGGAGGCATTCTGGTGTGCCACTTCAGTGGAACACCTTGGTCAGCTCTACCTAGAGCTTGTTCCCCTTCAAGGCATTTCTGGGTCACCAGCCTGCCCTCCGAGCAGTCGGACATTGCTGTACCCTCTGTCCAAGCCCATCTGCGATGCTGCTGCTGCATCTAGAAGAAGACCCAGGCTGCTCTTTGCCACACAGTGGAATGCAACCTCCACCTTGCAGACTGATGTTGCCGGCCGGTGCCTTCCTATATCCCAGGCCAGGTGTGGTTGTCTGCTGAACACATCCCTCTGAAGGGGGACTCCCAAAAGTTGGCACCGCAGTTTATGGGTCCCTTTGAGGTTGAGCGGGTCCTGCATCCACGGTGGTGTGGCTGCAACTGCCCAGCTCCATGCACAACTACCCCATATTCCATGTCTCCCAGCTGAAGCCCGTCACCTCCAGTCCACTGAGTCTGCTTGCCAAGCGACAGCCTCCACCAGTTGAGGTAGATAGGGGCACTGCCTACTCTGTTCACTGTCTTTTGGATGTGCGCCACTAGGGCCATGGCTTCCAGTATTTGGTGGACTGGGAAGGCTACAGTCTTGAAGAACACTCCTGGGTTACTTGATCCTTCATCTTGGACACCTGCCTGGTGTGGCATTTCCACACCACATACCCAGACAAGCCTGGTAGGTCGCCCAGTGGCTCCCATTGGGGAGGGGGTACTGTTACATCCATGGCTGGCACCTCCGCCCCCTCACGTGCCAGCACCCGAACTCTGTGACAAGGCACAACCAGCACAGCTGACACTAATCTGCCCGGCTGTACTTAAGCCAGGCACTGGTGTGTCTTTGTTGCCGGTTTGTTGTGTTTGCTATCTGACAAGTTCCTGGCTCTCCTCTTACCCGATTATGTACACTTACTCTGAAGTGCCATACTAGTGAGGTTTGTATTTAAGTACCTTTAAACACAAACCACATGTATTTTACATTACTGCATACCATCATTTGTAAAATTGATTTGCCATCCTCTGTCAGGTCTGCTCGGTGCGACCTGCCTCTCTTCCCCTTTCTCTCTCCCGCTCTCTCATCCCACAGGCTCAGCAACACAGCTATGATGCATCACCTGCTAATTCACTCCCTGGTGTGGTGCACAGCTGAGGCTCATTCCCTAAGTTACAAACCTTCCCTACATTAAGCGCTGGCAGATGCGCCCTCATCGCCACATCATTAACCCGATGTTACGATAATGAAGATAATAACAGTGATGGCGCTCACTACTCTGCTTACCTGACGGCGATCCTCTGATTCCTGTGTCCCTCCGGTGATCCTCCCTGCCGTGATTACCTCCGGCGATCCTCCTGGTCCCTGCCATGATTACCTCCGGCAATTCTCCTGGTTCCTGTGGCTCTCCTGTCTTAACCCTGGTTTGGACCACGCATAACCCATTGACTTTGTCCTCTTATCTGCATATATGTTTGTAATAAAGACACTTTCCCACTAGCACCTGAGTTTGCACCCTGAGGCCTCATTCTCTCTCTCCCTCTCTCTCACCCCCTGGTGAGGGACACCCCACCGTAACATCTCCTCCTGGTTTCTACAGATCTAGGGCACTAGTTCTCCTCAATCTTCCACTCCCAGTCCTGCTACAGTTTCCCTCTGCCTCATCATAGCTGTCGCAGTTCCTCCCGCCATATGAACTCCCCTCCAGGTTTCTCTCTTCACCATCCCTTCCAGCTATCCAGTTGAACCCTTCCCAGTTGGTGAGATCTGCTGGGTCGGTGTTATTTCCCTGTCTGTACTCTAATAAAACTGTTATTTGCTCTGAGTCCAAGTGCTGCCTCTTGGGTCCAATTTTGTTCTTACCTGACAGCAGTAGCTGTAACAGATGGATGTAAATCAATGCCAATATCAATCTGAGTAAGTGGAATGTAAATAAGGCCGTTTCCTCACAAGTTCAACATATCAACTGTAAAGGGGATAATGTTATATTCACTCATTGGGCTAAGCTGAAGTGGCCAAAAATCTAATTAGTACAGGCTTAAAAACATTCTATTATTGTACGGTTGTGGGACATTTGCAACTTTACATACAATAATCTTTATCCTGGTTTATTTTTCAATGTTTAAACCATCAATACAAATTTTAATCATTGTGATGTAAAATTAAGTTCAAATAATTTTAAAAAGAAAAAAGTACAGTATAATTGAATATTCTCATCTCATAAAACATAAGTATATTTGTAAAAGTTACAGCCTCTACAAATCGTTTAGTTATTTGTTTTCTTTATGTCAGTTTGGGCACCTCCCTACTCTCCCTCCACCATGTAAGTCAATGGAGAAGAAATAATGTTCTGTTTTTATTTTTTCATGCTAATCCAAAATGTATAAATACCAGCACCATCTTCTGATTTACATTTAGGTACATGTGAGGCCACCCAGTGGTTTACCTTCCACTATGACATCCATACAGAGGTGGACAGAGTGGGGTTGTGCAATTTCACAGCTGTTGTTGGTGGTGCCTTTCTCTCAGGCTGAGGAGATGGTGTGCCGGCAGAGAGGTGATACTCAGAACGCCTTACTCTCTAAAGATGGGGACGTTATACTGGGGGGAGTCTTCGCTTTCCGCGGCATGAAAGACGGACAGGAAACTTACAGGCACAAACCACTGCCAATGGAATGTACTGCGTAAATAACAGCTAATAAATCTGTGTAGATTTAAACTGTCTATTATAAAGTGGATACAGATATAAATAGGAATTATATATATATATATATATATATATATATGTGTGTATATATATATATAATCAGT
>NW_018128447.1:29339-29887 GCF_001952655.1 Monopterus albus
CTTCCGATCTAGCCCCTAAGAATCCATTGGGGTCTGCCGAGTCTGTCTAGCTTCCTCCCCCACCATCGGATCCAACTCACAACCAGGTGGTGATCAGTTGACAGCTCCGCCCCTCTCTTCACCCGAGTGTCCAAGACATATGGCTGGAGGTCAGATGAAACAACCAGTCAATCATTGACCTCCAGCCTAGGGTGTCCTAGTGCCACGTGCACTGATGGACACTCTTATGCTTATGCTTGACCATGGTGTTTGTTATGGACGAACTGTGACTAGCACAGAAGTCCAATAACAGAACACCTCTGAGGTTCAGATCAGGGGCGTGGCATTCCTCCCAGTCACGCCCCTCCAGATATCACTGTTGCTGCACACGTGAGCATTGAAGTCCCCCAGTAGAACAATGGAGTCCCCAGTCAGAGCGTTTTCCAGCACCCTTCCCAGGAACTCCAAGAAGACTGAGTACTATACACTGCCATTCGGCCCATAGGCACAAACGGCAGTGAGAGACCTATCCCTGACCGAAAGGCACAGGGCAACGACCCTCTCGTTCA
>NW_018128447.1:30281-36062 GCF_001952655.1 Monopterus albus
GGCTAGGCCCGGTGGGCCCGGTGAGGTGAGGCCCAGCCACCAGGCGCTTGCACTTGAGCCCCGACCTCGGGCCTGGCTCCATGGTTGGGCCCTGGCTGCACCATGCCGGGCGACATTATGGTTCTTTATTTAAGAAGGGGTTTTTTGAGCCCCTCTTAGTGTGACCCGTCACCCAGGACCTGTTTGCCTTGGGAGACCCTACCAGGGGCATATAGCCCCCGACAACATAGCTCCTAGGATCACTCGGGTACTAGGATCACTTGGGTAAAGGAAAACCTGTCTGCTGTTATGACTGTATCAGATGTGCAGATGGAGAAATAAGCAAAATGACAGGTCTAGTAAAATTCACTGTAAGCTTGTGCAATTCAGTGTGCAACAAAACAAAGTTGTCATGCTTACAAACTATACTTATGCACAGAAAATAAAGTGAAAAATCTCATGTGAGGAAATTAATTGATTGTAGATTTCTGGTGATACAGCTTTTTGCAATAAAATCCCAGCAAGATTTTTTGAGTTTGTAATGTTTTCACCTCCAGATGTACAGAAGCGTGTTTGTGGTACTCACAATTGTAAAATTACCTGCTTACACTAAACAGAAAATCATGAAATATTCCAAGTAAAATAATAAAACAAAATTAAAAACAAATTATGCATATATTTATCAATATGATAATTAGTGGGCTTGACATGGAGTTGTAATATAAAAATACCTTTATGACTTTTTAAATGATGTACAGTTAAAAAAATTTTTTTAAATCTAATGAACAAGTTTGTTCACTGGTTTGTAGTGTAGTGTAGTATTTGTTTGCACAGAAGGATGGATATAGAAAAACATGCATAAACCTCTTTTGCAAGTCTGACATCTGCTTTCATTAATTATTGTTACGTGGTGTGTAACTAAAGCATACATTCAGACATAATTCTAACAAACAACTGGTGTCAAGGTACACTTTTCAGAATCAACATTGTCTTCTAACCTTGAAGCAGAGCAGACTAGAGCAGACTTTGAATCTTACTAAACTGCATTATTAACATATTTGATTCAACACATTGTTTAACAATTATCTGACTGATTTATTAATTTCTAACAAATTCCCCCTTTTGACACAATTATTATTGTGTCAACCTAAATCAAATGTCCCTGTTGTCCCCAGATTAGGCATCCATGAAGGAGAGAGGCCCCCTCTTACCAGCCCCTCCAGGGAAAGCCCAGAGCTGAGTACCTAGGGTGAAATCTAAAATAATAACATAAAATAATAGCATGTTAGCTGAATCTTCAGTGAAGGAGATTCTGAAAAATAATCTGAAAATTCATCAAGAAATTGAGATGGAGCGGGCTCACAGAGTCAGGAAACCTTCTGATCGTGGTCCAAGGGCGGTATTGGTGAAGTTGATGAAAGAGAAAGACAAGGCACAAATATTGCAACAAGCAAAGAAGCTCAAAGGATCTAATATTTACATAAATGAAGATTACACCGAGTATGTGAGGATGAAAAGAAGGGAATTGATGCCGAAGTTAAAGGAGGCCAGGGCGAGGGGAGACATCGCGTTCCTGAGGTATGATCGACTAGTGACCAGACCTCGGAACCAGGACCCAGGACCCAGGACCAGCACGCCCAGGATGCCAAGACAAGGAGATGATCACCTTCAGCATGCTGATATTCTGTGCAGTCTGGATCACTTTTATTCCAGCATATGTCAGCTCTCCTGAAAAGTTCAGTGTTGCTGTAGAGATATTTGCTATTCTGGCCTCCAGTTTTGGACTGCTCATTTGTATTTTTATTCCAAAATTTTATATTATTTTACTGAAACCAGAGAAGAATACAAAGAAAAACATGATGGAGAAAGGGGCATCAAAATCATTCTGAAAATGTAACCAAATATAGGGTACAAAAGGCATTCTAGACGAAACCCACATTCATTAATTAATCTCATCATGTGTCAGGTAGTCAATATCATAATTTTCATTGTACTGTAATCACTATCATCACTGAAGTCATTGATATAAGACTGCAACTAACATCAAGTGTGTAGTTAATATTACTCTTACCTCATAAACTCAGTCTTTGTGCAACAACTCATCTGTTTGTGTGCAGAAAATCACTTACACTAATACAAACAGAGACAGAGTTCACAATGACAAAGAGGTCATAATGACAAATCAAGAGATTACAGTTTACTCCGTGTTTCTTGTCTTTTCTATATTTCCAGGTGTTCCTTGTTTTTCCTTTTCATTATACTATTTTGTCATAAGTTTGTCATTCATTTTTTCCAAGCAACAAACTAAGCCCACTGCTGTGCCACTATTGTGCACAGGTGCACTTCCAAAAATATAAAAAAGACAAGTCAAATTGTGTTACTGGATGTTTTAAATAAGTGAAGGTAATGTACTGAGTCTACATGCAACAGAGTGAGGATTACAGAGAAATTCTTTGGAGATAATTATCAGACTTAGGGTGGTGGAGAACCCACCACTTATGATTCCCAGGAAAGATTATATAAGGAACTAAGTGCTTCAATCTTAGGCAACTAACAAGTAATAATGACACTGATTGATTTCAAGTTGTTAAATGCAACTCTGATCATTATGGGACTGTTATAATACTGTAAACAATCATTTTTAAGCCATGTATTATTGATGAGTAAATGTTAGGAAAATGATCTTGTAATATTGGAGAGTTTAGACATTCCAGATGTTATGTGTAACACTTTATTCTTGTTATCACAACTTATATGATTGTTAACTCTATTATTCTTATATTCCTAAGTAATGAATGGGGCATGGTAAAATGGCTAGATTATGCAAAACAGTGAGTAATTAGATTTATATTTAAAATTGTTATTTTTCTTCATCCCTAACAGAGAAATCTGAAATCCATGCTGTCCAGGAGACACCGCCCCCTTGTGCTCACGTCACAAACTTAAACCAGTTTCATTATAGAAGAGTTCTTTTTTCTAGAAGTCTTTCGTTCACACCTTGTGCTGTTTAACTTGTCCATCTCCGTGTTTCTTGTGTTTTCTATATTTCCAGGTGTTCCTTGTTTTTCCTCTTCATTATACTGTTTTGTCATAAGTTTGTCATTCAAACTTATGACATTCCAAGCAACAAACTAAGCCCACATTATTTAAAGCCACCTTTGTAGAGTAATCATCATCTGATACTTCTCAGACATCAGCCCTGGGCGTATCTGAAATCACAGCAGGCTAAACTGTTTTCATTCTACTTGCCTCTATGGTTAAAGGCTGATGTGTCTCAAATCTTAATTTATTCATCATATTTGTTCTAAATTTTAGCCGAATCTCTTCACGATAGTAAATAGAATTTTACAGGTTTAACCATTCCCATTCATCCCACACTTAGACTTCCTTGACTGTATTATGTCTTTACATTTTGTCTCCATCACTTATATTCTTGTAATTTCTTCAATTATTTATTAATATAGTAATGTAGTCATGTAGTTGTACATTAGTTAATAAAATTACAAAAACCAAAGGCCATGCTTTTTGTCTCTTTTGTTGAGAGAGAGGTCAATTAGAGAATTCATCCCTTCATTGATTTAGAGATTGATTTCTTAAACAGTAGTAGAGTAAGTCCCCAAACATTTATAACTGGCACTTGCAAATGCTTTTTCTTATGTGATTCAGGGGTCCGCATATTTTACAAATTAAGCACTGCTTAAAAAATATGTACAGATAGGGGTGTATTTCAATTGCATTTTTAAATATGAAAAATTTTATAATATCACCCCAAGGGAATGGTCGCATCTTTGGGTCTCCGGTATCAGGCAGGCCCCAAGGGATTAGAAAACTTTTAAAGAATATAGCAAAGAGCTATTAGGCACATTAGCTCCTTCTTGCCATTATCTTGACATGACACTATACAATATAATAATTCATATCCAATAAATCATAAGAAGGAAAAGTAGTTAATCAGTAGTGCCACACATGAATATCAGTTAACATTGAATTCATGCATAAAATATTTGCTAATTATCTAATAATTGCAGAAACCTGACAATCTAAATTAGGGTGGTTTGAAATGGTTAAGATATTTGGTGTGCAGAGATTACTAAAGAATGTAAAACAGCAAAGATTTGGCAACATTCAAAAGGTTCTATCTCAACACTGAATCAGAGCACCTGATAAATTAAGTTAAAGATCTCTGCTACAAGGTTAAAATGTATTTAAATGGAGTCTAATTCAGTGAAACACTAAAAATAAACATTTTATATTGCAGGCTTGTAATATTTAAAGTTAGGGCCATTGTTCTGAAAGAAGTGCCTTCATCATTCTTCACATTATTCCTTTAATTACTGGAATTTAACTTGAGGTAGACTGGTTGTTGTATTCAGTTCTTCCATGCCCTCACTGATTTGAAGTTAGAAGATGCATTTTTCAAACTAGCATGGCTCATTTCAAAGACAGACCATGGAGGCTACCTGTGAAAAACCATACTCTAATCTGAACTTTTGTGCCTAAGTCCAGCCTGCTAGCTCACCTCACCCTGCGAGTGATCTACCCTGACAGAAAGTACTGGCCAACATGGACTCTGCAGGGTACGGTTCTGGTCACCCCACAACGCCATCTTCCCTCGTGAGGTACGGTGCACACATTGATCACCTCAGGCAAGCTTTACAACAACAATCAAATCAAATCATGAAGATTCTTACCCAGCAGGTAACACAACTCTCCAGCACCTTAATCCACCTCACTGTTTTCACTGCACCCCCTTTGACAAACTCCCAACACTCTGATAGCCATCACTCTAGCCCCACATGTGAAGCCCTGATACCAGACCCTGAATTTTATGGAGAGGTGGAGAAGTGTCTGGGTTTTATCCTACAATGTCACCGGGTGTCTGACCAACAACCCAGAGCTTTCTGCTCTGACCACATCAAGATCAGTTTCACTATAAATAGATTCCGAGGTAGAGCATTAACCTGGGCTGAGGCCACTGATGCACAAGTAAGTTATATCGGTGCTACTATCGATGATTTTTTTCAAGATTTACAAACTGTATTCAATCATCCAGACCATCGAGGCAGTGCGGTCCGGCAGCTTATGACAATATAACAAGGGGCACGCAGT
The DNA here is from genome assembly GCF_001952655.1 of Monopterus albus. Lineage (NCBI taxonomy): Eukaryota > Metazoa > Chordata > Actinopteri > Synbranchiformes > Synbranchidae > Monopterus > Monopterus albus. The sequence goes on from NW_018128447.1 coordinate 35,370, forward strand.
GTTACTGAATACTCTGTTGAGTTTCACATTGCTGAGGCAAGGCAGGGTGGTCAGGCCCTGCGGGGTGCTTTCTGGCATGGGCTGCAAGATTATGTTAAGGATGAGCTAGCTAGGGACAATCCAGCAGACTTTAACTGGGTGGCTAATTTAGCTAACCCCAGTCATACCAAAACCTCTCCTCCAAAGTCTAAACCATCCATCCCTCCTTGAGCCTGTTCACACTCCCACGGTGACACAGAAGTATTGCCATCAGGGTCAGAGAAGGAACCTATACAGCTAGGATGTACCCATCTGACCCCTCAAGAATGAGCTTGGTGACTCAAGGCTGGGGCTTGCCTGTAAAAGTGGCAACCTAGCTCATGAGATCAATATGAGATACTGAGAGCACCATACGAGAAGCCCAACAAGACCATCCAGATGCAGGGGCCGGGCCACCTGAGTGACTGTTTGTCCCAGGCTCAGTCAGAACCCCTGTCTTGCGATGGGCGCACTTCTCCCGTTTAGCCTGTCATCCAGGGGTTCATCAGACAATCTCTCTTCTAAAAACAAGATTTCTGGTGGCCTAGACTTGATAAAGATGCAGGCGAGTTAGTGCAAGTTTGTTCTGCTTGTGCAAGCTAGATTTTGTCACTGGACTCCCTCCATCCCATCCACACAAATCTCCCCTCCGCGGGTCTCGGCTACCCTTCCTTC
>NW_018128447.1:36826-43224 GCF_001952655.1 Monopterus albus
TACAGTGCCTTGCGAAAGTATTTGGCCCCCTTGAACTTTGCGACCTTTTGCCACCTTTCAGGCTTCAAACATAAAGATATAAAACTGTAATTTTTTTGTGAAGAATCAACAACAAGTGGGACACAATCATGAAGTGGAACGAAATTTATTGGATATTTCAAACTTTTTTAACAAATAAAAAACTGAAAAATTGGGCGTGCAAAATTATTCAGCCCCTTTACTTTCAGTGCAGCAAACTCTCTCCAGAAGTTCAGTGAGGATCTCTGAATGATCCAATGTTGACCTAAATGACTAATAAATACAAATAAACATATCCAGGTGTTAGAATGGCCAAGTCAAAGTCCAGACCTGAATCCAATCGAGAATCTGTGGAAAGAGCTGAAAACTGCTGTTCACAAACGCTCTCCATCCAATCTCACTGAGCTCGAGCTGTTTTGCAAGGCGGAATGGGCAAAAATTTCAGTCTCTCGATGTGCAAAACTGATAGAGACATACCCCAAGCGACTTACAGCTGTAATCGCAGCAAAAGGTGGCGCTACAAAGTATTAACTTAAGGGGGCTGAATAATTTTGCACGCCCAATTTTTCAGTTTTTTATTTGTTAAAAAAGTTTGAACTATCCAATAAATTTCGTTCCACTTCATGATTGTGTCCCACTTGTTGTTGATTCTTCACAAAAAATTACAGTTTTATACCTTTATGTTTGAAGCCTGAAATGTGGCAAAAGGTCGCAAAGTTCAAGGGGGCCAAATACTTTCGCATGGCACTGTATCTGCCATCTGAGTCCAGCTTGCTAGTTCACCCCGCCCTGCAAGTGAGCTACCCTGACAGGAAGAGAAACATCCAGATTCCCTGATTATTATTTTGAGAGATTTTAACAAGGAAAGCCTTACTCATTAATTGCTCAAATACAAACATGTCAATTGTCCCACCAGAGACAAAAACACACTGGACCATTGCTATACAGTAATTAAGGATGCCTATCGCTCTGTTCCCCTTGCAACCCTTGAGCTTTTGGACCAGTGCATGATCCAGCTCCTTCCCACTTATAGGCAGAAACTTAAAGCTGCAAAGCCTGTGGTCAAAAAGGTGAAAAGATGGACCAGAGAGGCAAAGTCAGAGCTACAGCTTTCCTTTGACTGGAAATTTGACTGAATGGAATGTTTTTTAGGCCGCAGGTACAGCCCTGGATTAGTATGCTGACATGGTGGCATCATATATCAGTTTCTGTAAGGATATGTGTGTGCCCATTAAGACTGTCTGCACATGCAATAACAATTAGTGCTGTGTCGTTCACGAACGATTCGTTCATTTTGAACAAATCTTTGCCATGACTCTAAAACATCGGGTCATCTCGGGGAGTGATTTGTTCATTTTGTGTTGACCGTGCATGCGCAACATTGCATAACATTAGTACACCTTTCAAGCTGTTCCTTTTTGAATGACTCTTTTACAGTTTAGTATGCCTTGCGAGTCCTCAGTTTTGAGTCCTTCGTTTTTGTAATGTGACATGACCGCTTTGTTGGATACAGAAATTAGTTAATTTTCAACCGTCCTTACAGGTTTTTTTTATACTTACTGTTACATGACACATTTATTTTTATTATATACACAACTCTGGATGGTTACTCTGTATTCAGACAAGATTGCAGTGCTGCTGAAAGCAGCAAGACCCATGGAAGAGGAATGGCTGCTTTTGTCAAACAGTCCTGGTGCACAGACTATAAGATTATTTCCAAATTTTGTTCTGAAGATGTGGAATATTTAATACTAAAGCTAAGGCCATTTTATTTACCTCAAGAGCTGCAATGTATCATTGTGAGTGTAGTGTATGCCCCCCAGCTCAGGCAAAGAGGAAGCTGCACTGAAGGACTGTACAGAATGATTAATGAGCATGAAAGCACATATCCTGATGCTGCATTTATTATTCTGGGAGATTTTAACCACTGCAATCTCAGGAAAAGTATGCCTAAACTGTATTAGCTTGTAACCTTTCTTACTAGAGGAAACAAAACCCTGGACCAGTGTTACAGTAACATTAGAAATGCTTTCTCAGCTGAACCTAAGCCTCATTTTGGTAGATCTGACCACCTAGCAATCCGGCTCAAACCTGCTTACACCAAACAACTCAAGGCGAAACCAGTCTCAGTGAGAACTAACACCTGGAACGACTGTGCACAGACCATCCTGCAGGGCTGTCTAGAGGCCACAGACTGGAGCATCTTCAAAGAGGCCACAGATAACATCCATGAATATGCAGAGACTGTGAGTGACTGCATCAGCTAGTGCACATCTATATGTGCACTAGCAAGAATGGTGCATGTTTTCCCCAAACAAAAACCCTGGTTTAAGACTAAGTGTTCTTTCTGGCTTTTGACTCCTTACCTGGCTCCAAAAGAGAGCTGCACAAGAATTCCTATATGCCTAGACTGTCTGTTTATGCACAAATGGCAAATAAAAATCTTGACTTGACTTAACTGACAAAATAAGAGCCCTAAACCAGGAAGTAGCAGAACAGCCAGTGGGATGGCATACACCTATTAAATTACCTGATCTAGCAATCATAACAAGGAATTAGGACAGACTGGCATAATTTCAAATAATTCTAATTTACCTTAATCAAGCAATGAAATTTTTGTCATCCTCATTTGAAATGAACTTTCAATATTCATAAATCATAAACAAGCATCCAAACTGTATATAACACACAGGCTATATACAAACATTTCACAGTTTAATCACAGCTGTTTCTTCAGAATAACAGTAACAGCAAGCAAAGGCATAGCTACCACAGTCAACAATAACAACCAGCAGTAGACTAAACAAGTAAGAAATAATCAAAAAAATGTGTACAGATGAATCAAAAACTTGGAGACAAGTTTCGAACTTGTGTGCAATCTAAGCACGAAGGCAGGCGTAATCAAGCATCAAACGCAGAAAGGGAAAGCCATTATACAAAGATTTTTCTTCTGCGCATGCAACTCAGGAAATTCTGATATCTAAAACATTAGTCCTTCAGACCTTGACTTACTCCTGTCAGATCTCATGACAAAGGCCATCACTGCAAAAGTGAAAACCAAAAACCTGGCACATGTATTATGAAGAATGGCTGTGCAACTGAAATATGCTAATTAACTGCTAGTGTCAGCAAATAATAAACCAAAAACTTGCAAAGAACAGACTGAGCAGCTAAAAGGACAAAACAAATCCCTTGAACACCATCAGATGCTGATCCTGTCAGGTTTGCTCGGCTGCACCTGCCTCTCTCACCTTCCTCTCTTTGTTTTTCAGTCCCTGATCACGTCACCTTGCACACCTGCCACTCATTTCCTTAATTGACACCAGCTGTTTTCACTCAGTCCTTCACCTTATTTATACCCTATTCACTTTACACTCCCTTGCCAGTTAATTCGCTTGCTTCCAGGCCGACAACCAGCGCCAGTGTTTTCTGTTTTGAGTTTGTTACTAGTCATAGCCATTTCTGGATTATTGTCTTGTTTTTTCCCAGCATCCACGCTACACCTCTCCAGTGCCCCCTGACCACCTCTCTAACGGATTACCTTCTCCGGACCATACGCCTCATTACCCTGCCAGTCCCACTAGTCAGGTTGATGCACAGTCTTACATACTGCTCTTCTCACCATTCTCCTCTATTCTGTATTCCCAGCCGTTTGTCATCTCCACCGACCAGCCAGTAAGTGGCCCATTCAGTTCCGCAGCTCGGCCAACCTTCTCAACCACAGACTAGAGACTCATTTCTGTACTCTTCGACGCCCGGTTTTTCCAATACCTATAGTGTTTTTGTTCTGTTGTTGTCACGCCACTTGTATATATTGTATAGCACTCATTAAAACCATTTGCATCACCGTGAGTCCTCTGGGTCTGTTCTTTTCCGCTCACTCACTTCCCACTTCCCTGTGTGTGAGCGTTCCATAACAGATCAAGCATTCTCTCGCTGAGGCTGAGACATGCATTGCTCAACTAACAGTGAAGGTAGAACATGCAAACAACAAGCTGGAACAAGCCCTCTCTCAGCGTGAACAGGAATTAGCTGCAACACAACCCCAGCTCACTGAGGTAAGCAAAGATTGTAACAAGGTGGTTGAGCTGCTCCAGTGAACCTTGGGGGAATGATGATTTGAAAGCTATCATGGCTCTTTTGCAAAGGATTCCTTGGACTGTGGTTTAACCACTCTCCATTCAGTCCACATTCTGACTCCTCCAAATGCACCTCCAACATTCATGTGACAACACAAATTCCCTCTTGCCTCTTTTGAACCTGTTGGAAAAGTGTTTGTCAAGGGACAGTGACATCAAGTGACCCACGGTACAATTATTATACATCCTGTATTTGCAAAGAGTAAACAGTAGATCTAGAATATTAGCTGTCCCTGGTAGGCTAGTGGTTAAGGTGCAGCGCTCTCGCTGCTGTGGCCCAGGTTCAAATCAGGGCTGCGTCAGTAAAGGCATCCAGCTTAAAAACATGTGCCAAATGTCAACATGTAAGTTGCCAGTGTGAACCTCTTATGAACCTGTTTAGGTTGGATTCTCCACTCACTGCCTGCATGCAGGCTTAGACCGGATCCATCACAGTGACAAATGCCTGGTGGCATATACAGTACCAGTATAACTCTCCTGCCCCCTGAACTGAAATACTCTGACTGTAATAAAGCTCTGCTTGCCACAGTATGGGCAGTCAAACAACTTTCTAACTACCTTGGTGGTCAGAAGGTCATTGTTGAAACTAACCAACAATCTGTCACATTTTTTAACAATCAATGTGTAGTAGTTAAAAATAAATCAGATTCCAGAAGAAATATGTAACAGTATGTAGCTCATATAGACCTTATTTGGGTATTAGCTTATGTAAGTGGTTATATAATTAATACTTAGAATCCTAGTTAAAGCCTAAGTATGGTCAGAGATGAACCCTCTGTTCCTTGGTGAGGGCCTCTGCCAGAACACTGGGAGTCAACCTTCCTGTCTTCCCGGAATGGAGTGAGAAGGGGGGCCCAGACGTCAAGACGGACAGAGTCCAGCTGTTGGGAAGTGGCTATGTAGCTGATAAAAGGAGTGAGCCTGAGAGGAGAGAGGAGATGACCATGCTGCAGTAAACAGTAGACGAGGTACCTTTTGGGGACCCAGCCGGCTGGGGAGGACGCCGACTGACTCGGGACTGACCACCACTGACATGACTGACTGGTGCTCTGGCAATCTTTAGGCTTTATCTATTCCATTGCAAGAGGAGAGTCTCTGTTCTCTGATCTCTGTTCTCTGTTCCATAACTACAAGATTATGTGTTTGAATACTACTCTTTTCAGAATAACTGTAATATTAAATGATCCTTTAAATTGTAATGGTTTGTCTGAATTAATTCCGTCGGTATCTCACTCTTGCCACGACAAATGCATCAAAGAAGGCGTGGTGACAAATTTCCATGTTGCATTTTGGCTGATGTCTTTGCAGAGCTGTGACATGGAAGTGCACTATATGTAGAACAAGAAGGTACCCTTTCTCAAGCTTCATTGTCTCGGCTCCCATTGGTCCAAAATGCAGCTCCTCATGTTCTGACTAATACACAGCGTCATGAGCATATAACCTCACTCCATTGGCTTTTTGTTCATTTTAGGATTGATGTTAAATTGTTGATGTTTGTCTATAAGGCTGTGCGTGGTCTAGCACCTTCATATATCTCTGAGCTTGTTCATTTTTATATTCTAGAGAGGACACTTAGGTCTTCTAACCAGTTCCTGGAAGTACCCAAGTCCAGACTGAAACATCGGGGAGACCAAGCTTTTTCCGTATGGGCTCCTATACTGTGGAATGGTCTGCCACGGGACACACAATATAGATACCACTTCTCATCAGAATTAGTTTGACAGGTCCTCTCGACCAATCAGAATCATTCTCCAGTCCTTAGTCCCGCCCCCAACCAATCAGAATCGTTGTCCCGCCCCCTAAAAGGGTGGGTTATTTTACAGGGTTCTAGAGTGAAAAGTTTTTCATTCAGCAATTAGTCTGTATTAACGTCTGAAAAAAATGGCTTCTTCTTCTTATCCGCATGAGAAATTGGATCGAGTCATCAGCAACACCCCTGTGATTATCATGGAGCAATCGGAGCTAACCGGGGCACCCAAGAAATGTACTATGCATCTGGTTTGTATTCAGAAGCCGCCCATAGCTTTGCTTCGAGGTGAAATCAAGCTACAATCGGGCGATTTTGTGTATGTGTTTCACTACACTACTGGAGAACTGTCTTTTTACCAGCTGCAAGAGGGTGAGACTTTTGCCCCGGACACTATTAAAACCCCAGTCACTGCTAGTGACTGGGGTATTCTAAAATGTCTAGTTATAGAATACCTTAAGGAGGGTTTTGAAAATTCAAGCCGTGATGAACAT
>NW_018128447.1:45981-52008 GCF_001952655.1 Monopterus albus
AGAGACAAATGGATGCAGGTGTGATACCCATGGCTGCCACTGAGCAAACAAGGAGAGTATGGAACCACTGGCATTTTGCTGTGGATTTGCGCCGCTGGCCCCTTCTGGCTGCGGACCCTCTGTGCCACTGGCCTGCATTCTCGCAGACTGTGGACTGTTGCCACCTGTCCCACAAGATGGCGGTGCTTCTTCCAGAAGGCCCCAGTATATGTCAGCCTGGGGGGAGGCGCTGGATTGCATCAGCCATTGACCTCCTGTACTAGAATCAGCAGCAGAGCAGGGTATTACAGTTCCATCAGGGAAAGAAACAGTCAGGCCTGATGGGCCACACAAAATTGTAGCTCCACATTTGATCAATAAATCTCGACCCAACAGGTTTACTGGGACAGAGGGAGAGATAACAAAAGAATGAGAAAGAAATTGACTGGCAACCTGGACATGCAAAGGGACACTTACAGGCAGAGATTGTTTTTTGCCAGAGAAACCAACAACAGAAACATGGCGCTGAGAATGGAGATTAGCAGGAAGATTGACATTCAGTGTAGAAAAAGTGGCGCCTGTATCCACCAAGAAAGACAATTCCTGGTGTTCAACCTGAAGGGGCATAAGGGGCTCTGCCGGGGTCCCCCCACCCAGGTCTCTCTGATGAGACAGTCAATATGAGGAACCAGGATTGCCTGGTTCTTCCCACTGAGGGAACTGTCCCCCAGCTGGGGGTGCAAGCTGTGGGTTTGGTGCTTGGTGCACGTCATTTCTCTGCTGCTGCTGTGGTAGCCCCTGTCCTCCCCTATAGGGGCAGTCACGAGCACAATGTCCAAAATCTCCACAGATAAAGCATCCATCTCTCTGAAATTGACCTCTCACTGGTGGCCTCCCTTGCCTGCCCCTCTGTCTCCATCCTCCTCCATAGCCCTGACCACGCCCACCTCCTCCACGACGTGGAACATTCCAGAAAGGGCGGGGGTTTGTATCACCTTGTTGTTCAAATAGAACCTGTGTCTGAACCAGCTGCTTTCCCTTTTTTCCTTCATCAACTTTCTTTCTGGCTTCAGCCAGCTGTAACTTGAGCAATTGCATCTCCATGTCTTTGTGCTCTTTGTCTCTCTCCAGCTGGGCATCCACCTGCCTCTGAAGGTGGTGAACCACATGACGTTCCCAAACGTCAGCCTCAGCTCCAGGAAGATCAGGATTATTTGTTATGACTGACCTCACCTCTTGGGGTACCCCTGCCAATACAGCCTCTCTAAACCACAACCTGTTAACTCCCTTCTTACCAGAATTTTCTCCAGTAATAAGTTCCCATTTTTCTTTACAGTTCTCAATAAAGTCACGTGGCTGTTGTTTACCATCCCACTGATACTTGGGGACTTTAGATGCAGTGTTATCTGGAAATTGTTCCCTCAGGGCAGCTCCCAGCCCACTAGAATAATATATGAATGGGTCAGCGTCATGTATTCTACGGGTGCGGGCTACACTCTCCACCTCTCTTAAATCAGCTCCAGACATGCACTTTGCAGCCACTGCCCTGAAGTCCCCCATAGCCAGGGTGTGTCCAGCAGTGGTAGTATCTAGTTTACGGAGCCAAGCTCCACCAAACAGGGGAGGCAGCTGATTAACAACTACCTGCACATCCCCAAATGTATAAGGCCGATACTTTTGGAGATTTCCTGGCCCTGCATCCACCAAAGGAAATTAGGTGCTCGGCCCCTCTTCATCAAATGTCAGGAGATTGTCACAGTCTTCCTCCTCTCTATCCCTTGCTAATTTTTTGTTCATCTTTCTCTCGAGTCTGTCAACCACCTTAGAAATGTGTTGCTCTGCATCATAAAGGCGCCTCTCCACACTCATGGCGTTAGGTTCATCAAATAACACACCCCTAAGGATAGTGTGCCACAGACTGTGTTAACGCCTATGTAGTGTGAGAGGAGTCAAGCCAAAAACGCACAGTGTCTGTCAGCGTAGCATTCCAATTGCACATACATAAAGCGGCGTTCTGTTAGATAGTTACATGGTAACTATGTTAGGTTACTGTTAGTTAATCTTAGTTAATGTTCCGACGAGCACGGAGCGTCTGCCAGAGGTTTATATAAGGAGAAGGTAATCATCGGGATGCACCCCAGCTGTGTGCGTAAACAAACCAGTTACTAATTACTGGAATGCAACACAGCTGAGGTGCAGAGCCCATATGACGGAGAAAACAAAGACAAAACGGAGGAGAGGCAGCGGCCGCCGAGCAGCCCTGGCAATTAGTTAAAAGCATTTATAAAACTGTTTGCCTACATAGATTGTATCCATTGTATCTGTATATTTTTCCTGGAGGCATGATTATGAAGATCAGTGGTGAAAGTTCCAGGTCACAACGGCTGACCTGTACAAGGAGTGAAATTGTCCAGGATCTAGAAGGATTTGCTTTGCTTTGATGTAAGTTTATTTGCATTGTATATTACATTGCATTCATTCGTTCTAAGAGGATGAGGAGTTCTCATTAATATTTGTAAGTTGGCCTCTGATAACAGAGGCCAAAAGGGGGAAATGTAGAAAGAAATTCTTGATAAAATGATATAGTGCTATGTTATGTATTTGCAAAACTGTTCAAATAATTGTTTAATCTGTTTGACCTTTGGAAAGACTTGACCTGTGCTCATGAAATGCTTGTGAGTAGGTGCAGAGGCTCAGAGCAACAGGAAGTCTGGCAGATACATACTGAGATGACTAAACTGTCCGCACGAGAATAGTGTGTGGATGTAAGGTCTGATTGGCTTGACTTTAGATTATCAACATTTATCAACATATGAAATTCTAGGATTGACATTATAATCTGCATTAGTAAATATATATACATGTTCATGTTCGTATCATATGCATTGTAATAGTATCATATGCTTTATGATTTACTTGTGTTAACCATTTCATTGGCTGCATGCATAGAGGAGACGTGTAAGGCTGTAAGAGTAGACAGGAAACCACATACAGGAAGTAGACCACGTTTCCTAGCAACGCTGGTGCTCTTCCTGAATCTGCAGACAACAACTAACTGTTTATAAAGACGTATGTGGGAGGGTAATGTCTATTGAAAGGTCAGGATATGTTGTACTGAGAATTCAAAATCTGCCTGGCGACAAGATCACCAAATGAGGGGTCAGAACAAGGTCAACAAACCAACCAAGGAGCGAGGATGAAGGACAACTTGGATGACGTCAGATCTACCATCATGACTATTATAAATTCTCGGTGCAGAGGAAACTCATGGTTTCCGGCTTCCTGCAGCAGCTATGGACTGACTTCTCTGTTGTTGGTAGGGCTTCAGAAAGACGGAACCCAGAGCTCTGTATTGCTTTTCTAGAATATTTTCTCTGAAATATTGATTGTAATAAATATCTTAAAAGACAGATTTGTCTTTGACCATTCTTCATCAAAGAACACGCAGGACTGGTTTTGTCCAACAGTACTTATTTATGCTACACAGCACTTCATACACACAGCCATGTGTGAGTGAGAATGAATACACACATATATATGTGTGTGTGTGTGTGTGTGTGTGTGTGTGTGTGTGTGTGTGTGTACAAGTGAAGTATTCAGTTTTTGCCTATACAGCTTCTTGTAGCCATCTTTTGAACAATTTGATCAGTTTACCACTGCATGAAAAATGGAATTTCCTGCCCAGTAAACACCTACAAACTCCATGTTTGTGGATCCCATAAATTGAATCACTGGCAGCTGGAGGGGGATAAAAACCTCGTGGAGGTTCTTGAGTAGCAGAGGTGTGAATGGCTCTAATTAGCACCTGAATAGCAGTGAATCTGAGGCCAGGCATATAACTGGACGTTTTAAAAGAAAAGTCACTAGTGAGTGGTTGATATATCTGTTGTTAGAGCTGCTATTGGTCACTGTCATTATAATATATGCAATAAAATTTGAGCCAGTAAGAACTGAGCAAAAATACAGAAAATGAGCAAAAATAAATGGAAAATCAATTAAAATAATTTCAAACAAAAAACTTGGATTTTCTTTTACTGATAAGTTTTTCAGTTTTGTTGTCACTCTTAAGTTTTGTTGCTCATATTTTCAGTTTCACCTCCACGTCTTTAAGTTTCACTGCTCAGTTTCAGTTCTGACACAAAGCTCTTGTGTGCGCGGGTGTCACAGAGCTGCCTCCTCATTGGTCAACAACTTCTCTACTGGTAGCCAATGGCCAGGAAGCGGTGTCAATAAATATGCCAATCAGGCATAACATTATGACCACTGGAAAGTGAAGTGAATAACACTATCTGTTGTGTAGCATGTGTGTGATATTAGCTGTCCCAATCTCCAACAAGTAAATTGTTTGCAGCTCCCTCTGTCCGAAAAGATTTTTGTGTGCCAGTGATAACAAGAGAATATGATGGACACAGAGAGCAGAGCAGAGACCAAGAAGTACAGTTTTAAATGTATTGGGTTTCAACTCTGTCGAATAGCATACATAGTTAAAAAAAAAACCCAAGAAGCCTTAAAACCTCAAATAATAATTACATATTAAGTTACTGATATTACTGATGTCAGCTACTGTAGCTAGATATTTGGAGCTGCTGCATGTAACTACAGCTCGACCCACATACTGTAAGACCTCCACCAATCAGCCATAACATTATGACGACCGACGGGTGACATGAATAACACTATCTGTTACAGTGGCACCTGTCAGTGTGTGGGGTATATTAGGCAGCAAGTGAACATTTAGCCCTCAAAGTTGATGTGTTGGAAGCAGGAAAAATGGGTAAGTGTAAGGATTTGAGTGACTTTGACAAGGGTCAAATTGTAATGGTGAGATGACTGTGTCAGAGCATGTCCCACACTGCAGGTCTTGGTGGGTGTTCTTGGTCTGCAGTGGTTAGTACCTACCAACAGTGTCTAAGGAAGGACAAATGGTGAACTGGCGACAGGGTCATGGACGCCCACGACTCACTGATGATGAGGTTGACCTCCTGTAGATTAAGCTTTTAACTTCGATTTGTACTTTTCAAACGATTAAAATTTATTTAAATCTTTGTTAAAATGGTTGAAAATGAGAAATACTGTCAGGGTTGCTCAGTTTCACCTGCCCTCTCTCCTCCACACACCTGTCTGCTTGAAATAATTCACATTTCATCCAAAGAATGTACGTTTGAATTGCCTTCGAGAGCCATCACAAGCTAAAGTGGAAGTGGCACTGGGACAGACAAACACAGTTGCACTCACTGGAGACTACTGGACTTCTCTCAGTAATCACAGTTACCACAGGGTCTCTTTTAGGTACATTTAGAGCCAGTGGTGGAAGAAGTACTCAGACCCTTTACTTAAGTAAAGGTAGCAATACAGTAGCAGTAAATTGTGTGAAAATACTCTTACAAGTAAAAGTCTTGCATTCAAAATGTTGTTTAAGTAAAACGATAAAAAACATTAGCATCAAAATCTACGTAAAGTACTAAAAATGGGGTGGCTGTGGCTCAGGAGGTAGAGCAGTCATCCCCTAACCGGATTCCTGTTCTCCTGAGTCCACATGTTGAAGTGTCCTACCTACACTTTTGCAAGATCTTATTATGCTGTCTGATATAATACGAAAGACACATGAACTAAAATGTTGCCTCAGATGTTGCCTGGGGAAGCAGGACAATCTGAAGATAAGTGAACTACTGGACAAGACAACTTGGATCTGATGAAATGCTACTACAGTAGCAGACCCAATGAAAGGGGATATATGAAATGTATAAGGGAACTACGGATGCACAAAAGACCAACAACTAGTTACCAAATGCTTCAGCATACTATCACAAGCTTTATCAGTGTTGTACAACACTGGAAGGTGGATCCTCATTCAATAGTAGGCACAGCCACTGGCTACATTTAACCCTCAAATTCATTTAGCTCAGTGGGAAAGCACCATTAGATAGTAACCTAGCAGACGCCAGCAAAGCCCTCACAACAATCCCTACTACTACTATAACTCAGACCAATGAACTGGCATATGCTACAATAATTCCAGTTCTGGTCAAGAAGAAGGGTAGTACATAC
>NW_018128447.1:52027-56710 GCF_001952655.1 Monopterus albus
GGAAGCTAAGATCAAGACCGCTTGGAGAAAAGTTAGTCAGCTGGTGGAACTACAGAAAGGTGTGAAGAAAAAGAATAAGAAAATGCTACTGGAAAAATGCAAAGGACTGGCATCATCTGAGGCCCTGGAGACTGCTAAACAAAGGCTCACAGCAAGACTAAAAAGATACACCAAAGAGACAGAGGCTTAAAGGGTAAATGCCATGTTCTCCAAAAAACCATCCAAGGTGTACTTGCAGCTACAGTGCAACATGATAGTTAGAGCAGAGCCAATGAAAGCAGACTGAACAGTACTGGAAGAGCATATGGGAGGAACTGAAGACACAACACCCATGCCCAGTGGTTGCAGGACCTGAGAGCAGACCACACAAATCTCCCTTGTCTTCACCATCACTGTAGAAGACATCCAACAGTGAGTCAAGAACAAAAGCTGGACAGCCCCCAGTCCAGACATGATCCACACCTGCTGGCTAAAGAATGCCTAGCAGCACAGAACCAGTCTGGTTCATCCCACCCAGACTGGCTGACACAAGGACAGTGCTGAACATGAAAGACCCCACAATGGAACAGCACCCAGAAATTACATACCAATAACCTGCCTCTTTTAATACTTAAAACTTAATAGTTTTCCCCCAAATCTTCTTCTATCTGACCATTTTCTAATAACTTTTGAATTTACATTAATGGATTATACTCTATGTGGGAAACAATTCTACTACAGTAGATGTCTGACAGTGCTGTGACCAAACTTAAGGAAATAATTCCATCATTATTTACATCAGTGCCATTTGCCAACACAGCGGAGGGAGGCCACCTTAACTTCACTCCCACACAAGTCGATAATCTTGTTGATAGTGCTGCAGCCTCCCTGATTCATCTAAATCATCAACATGTCTCTTAGACCCCATCCTGACCAGGCTGCTCAAAGATGTTTTACCCCTAATCAGCACATCCATATTAGATCTGCTCAGCCTCTCTCTATTAACAGGTTATGTTCCACAGGCTTTAGGGCTGCTGTAATTAAACTTCAAAAAGCCTACACTTGACCCAGGTGTTCTAGCTAATTATAGACTAATATCCGATGTCCCATTTATCTTTAAAATCCTTGAAACAATTGCCAAACAATTATAGGACCACTTGCACAAGAATGATTTGTTTGGGGATTTTCAATCTGGTCTTAGAGTCCATCATAGTACAGAAACTGCACTGGTGGAAGTCACCAACAGTCTCTTCCTAACCTCAGATAAAGGACTTGTGTCCATACTTGTTCTCTTAGATCTCAGTGCTTCTTTTGACACAACTGATCACAGCATCTTATTACAAAGACTGGAACATGTTATTGGGATTAAAGGAACCACACTAAGTTGGTTCAAATCTTAATTATCAAAAAGATTCCAATTTGTTCATGTTAATGATGAATCTTCCATGCAGACTGAACTTAGTCATGGCATGGCCACAGGGCTCTGTGTTAGGGCCAATTCTTTTCACTTTATACATTCTCCCTTTAGGCAATATTATCAGGAAACACAGCATAAATTTCCATTGCTATGCAGATGGTATTACATTATATTTATTTATGTACCCAGATGAATCAGATCAGTTGGTCAAACTTCAAGCATGTCTTAAAGACAAAGACCTGGATGACTTGTAATTTCTTACTTCTAAACTCTTATGAAACTGAAATTACTGTACTTGGGCCTGAAGTACTTCCTCTTGGTTGTGTTTTTAGAAAGCATGGTGTTTCTTTTCATTGTTATGCAGATGATGTGCAGATGTACATACCAATGAGGGGAAGGGACACATCATCGGTTGTATCATTATTGTCATGTTTTAATGACGTTAAGAGCTGGACGACTTTGAATTTATTGAAATTACATGATACGAAATAATTATTGGTGATTCTTTTGGTAATTCTCCCCCAGTTGATCTAGGTTGCTTGCAACAGTATGTGCAGTCGACTGTTACAAGCTTAGGTGTCAAAATAAATTCCAATTTTAGATTGGAAGGTCAAGTGAACGCGGTTGTAAGGGCTAGCTTTTTTCACTTTTGACAGCTGGCAAAGGTAAAGCCTTTTCTTTCGTGGCAGCACTTTAAGACAGCAATACATGCGTTTATTATGTCTCGCCTGGATTATTGTAATGCGCTCTATTTTGGGCTTAGTCAGACGTCCCTTGCCCGTCTTCAGAGAATTCAAAATGCGGCTGCTCATTTACTGTTGGGGGATGCAGAGGGGAGCATATCACTCCCATTTTGGCTTCTCTTCACTGGTTGCCGGTGTATTTTAGGATCCATTTTAAGATTCTTTTATTTGTTTATAAGTCTTTAAATGGTTTGGCCCCCTCTTATCTTACAGAGTTGTTGCGTCTCTATAGTCCTTCTCTGTGCCTCAGATCAGCTGATTCTTGAGATACCGAGGACTAGGCTGAGACTTAGGGGGGACAGGGCTTTTGCTGTGGGGGCTCCAAAGCTGTGGAATTCATTGCCCCTATACATTAGGCAGGCCCCCTCCCTGTCCATTTTTAAAGTGTATTTGAAAACTCATCTCTACCTTTTGGCATTTGTCCCGGTATGAGGCTTTGTTTTGCTGAGGATTTTTGTTTTATGATGGGTGGTTGTTTAATTGTAATTTTGTTTTATTATTGTGTTTTGTGTTAAGCACTTTGGTCAGCTGTTGCTGTTAAATGTGCTATATAAGTAACATTGATGATGATGATGTCTTATAAACATGCTATCTAATCATCTAGTTACTCTAGATGACATAGCTCTGGCCTACAGTACTGCTGTGAGGAACCTTGGAGTTGACCGTGGTGCGGTGGGCAGAGCAGAAGGTTGAAGGTTCGAATCTCAATGCCAGCAGTCCGCATGTCGAAGTGTCCTTGGGTAAGACACTGAATCCCCACGTTGCCCCCAATGGTTAGAGCCATCGGTTGAGATGGCACCGCAGATGGCTGCCATCGGTTCTGTACTGTAAACAAATTCCTTGTGTGTAATATACTTGGCCAATAAAGGTGATTATCTTTATTATTTTTGACCATAATATGTCCTTTAAATCACACATAAATCAAGTCTCTAGAACTGCCTTCTTTCACCTGTGCAATATCGCCAAAATCAGGAACATCCCGTCTCAAAGCGATGCTGAAAAACTGGTCCAATCATTTATTACTTCCAGGCTGGACTACTGTAACTCTGCACTATCAGGATGTCCCTATAATTCGCTAAAAAGCCTCCAGTTAATACAAAAAGCTGCAGCCAAAGTACTGACAAGAACTAGCAAGAGAGTTCATATCTCTCCCATATTAACTTCTCTCCGCTGGCTCCCTGTAAAATCCAGAATAGGATTTAAAATCCTTCTCCTAACATAAAAGTCCTTAATTATAAGGTCCATCATATCTAAAGACCTTATAAGGCCTTATCATCCCAACAGAGCACTTGGGTCTCAGAATGCAGGTTTACTTGTGGTTCCTAAAGTCCACAGAAGTAGAATGGGAGGCAGAGCCTTTAGCTATCAAGCTTTACTGCTGTGGATACTTGTAAGGCCTGGTAAGTGTCAAGGATGCCCTTGACCCTTACCAGGCCTTACAAGTATCCTTGAATATTCATCTTGCTGATGCACTCCTGGATGCTCTGGGTTTCATGCAGGACAGTGGCCTTGACACTTACCAGGCCCTATCTAACCCTCTTTCTGGCTGGTGTACAGTCTCTTGGTGTTGGACTTCAGGTAGAAACCTCCGTGCAATGCAAGGAGTTTGAGTCTTTACATCGGAAGAATCCATGTTCTTCTTTGGCCAGCTCACTATGCAGGCAGTTTATCAGATGATTGGCAGGGTGTACTGTATGTGTTGATGGCTTGGATCATGTCCCCTCCCATTGAGCTAGCTCTTCAGGACCTGTCTTATCCTGTGAAGATTGCTGTCTTTCTTGCTTCCTCATCATGGTTCCTTTTGACAAACACTTTTTCACACCACTGTATATATATATATTCATTTCATTCATTCATTTTCTACCGCTTAACCCCTGAACGGGGTCACGGGGGCGGAGCCAATCTCGGCCGGCAATAGTTTAGCTAACTAAAATGCATGGCATGTCATAATGTTGCATTTTTAACTGGTGAAAACTTGAGAGTGAACAGCCACAAATGCTTATGATAACGAGGTAAGCAAAGGAGTCTTCCACGTCCATGTTCTGACCTTCCTCTGTACATGATTGGACAATACAGTGCCTTTGGCAGATGATGTCACTGTCCAGTGCAGCAAATGTTAACGCAGATTCAATTTTTTTTTTACCACACGGGTTTGTGTCCACATGGGGTTGCATTCTTTTGCCAGAGCCCTCTCCGGTGCTGGCTACAGCAAATGCAATCCTCCATAGAAATTAGGAGAGGGCTGTGTTTTTTCACACCTTTGAAACTCAGTCTGAATGCAGTCTCAGTGTGAAGGTCTTACTAGCATACTGTGTTTGGCATGGTAGTGGTAAGGCATCAAGAGATTTATCCTTTTTGGACTGAGACAAAAAACATTTTGTTTTGATGGTGGCAGTAAAAACAAGTACCGTGTGAGAGTGGGGACATTGAGTCCGAATGGACTATGTTCCACACCTCCATTGTTAGGGCGGCTGCTTGGAGCTGTGGCCGTAAGGTCTCCGGTGCCTGTTGTGGTAGCAAACACAGTGGTGGACATCGTGAGTA
>NW_018128447.1:56735-61574 GCF_001952655.1 Monopterus albus
CTATCGGGCCTGGCAGTCCCTGATGCAGCTGTCGGGTACTGACAGGCTAAGTGGAACGTGGCTCTGGCAGTCACCATGGGAGGAGTTTGGTGAGGCCATGGAGGAAGACTTTCAGTCGGCTTCTATGAGATTCTGGTGAACTGTCTGGCAGATCAGGAGGGGGAAGCAGTGCTCTGCAAACACTGTTTACAGTAGGGGTGGGGTGTTGCTGACCTCAACTGAAGATGTCGTCGGCCGGTGGAAGGAGTACTTTGAAGATCTCCTCAATTGCTACAGGCTCATTGTTACATGCTGTTCGTTCCCTGTATGACTGGAAGAGGAGCTTGGTTTGCATTGCCAGCAGTAAGTCAGACCTGTTTCCGGTGCATGTTGGACTCCGCCAAGGCTGCTCTTTGTCAATGATTTTGTTCATTTTTATGGATAGAATTTCTAGGTGCAGCCAGGGAATGGAGGGTGTCTGTTTTGGTGGCCGTAGATTCTCATTTCTGCTTCTTACGGATGTTGTGGTCGTACTGGCTTCATCAGTTCAAGACCTACATTGGGCACTGGAGGGGTTTGCAGCCGAGTGTGAGGCGGGGATGAGAATTAGCAGCTCCAAATCTGAGGCCATGGTTCTCAATTGGAAAAAGGTGGACTGCCCTCTCTGGGTTGGAGGTAGTTTGCTCCCTCAAGTGGAGCAGTTTAGGTATCTCAGTGTCTTGTTCACAAGTGAGGGAAAAATGGAGTGGCAGGTTGACAGATGGATTGGTGCGGCATCTGCAGTAATGCGGTCTCTGTACCGATCCATTGTGGTGAAGAAGGAGCTGAGTTGTAAGACAAAGCTCTCAATTTACCAGTCGATCTATGTTCCTACCCTCAAAAATGGCCATGAACTTTGGATCATGACCGAAAGAATGAGATTGCAGATACAAGCGGCGGCAATGAGTTTCCTCCAGGCGCACTCTCAGGGATAGGGTGCAGAGCTCAGTCACCCATGAGGAGCTTGGAGTAGAGCCGCTGCTCCTCCATGTTCAGAGGAACCAGGTGAGGTGGCTTGGTCACATGTTTAGGATGCCCCCTGGATGCCTCCCTGGGGAGGAGTTCCAGGCATGTCCCTCTGGGAGGCCTCAGGGCAGACCTAGAACAATTTTGGAGAGACTATGTCTCCCGGCTGGCCTGGGAACACCTTGGGGTTCCTCCTGAGGAGCTAGAGGAGGTGTGTGGGGAGAGGAAACTGTGGAGGGCTCTGCTCAGACTACTACCCCGCGACCCGGTTCCGGATAAGTGGATGAAGCTGGATGGTGGCAGTAAAAGGAAGGTCTGGGGTTGACATAAGAATAAACCCCTAGAGCATATCATGAATATCTGTTAAAAAAAAATAATTGAGGCAGTCTGGCCAGCTCAAGAGACACGATTAATCAACTTCATTGTACTTACAGTCCACTTCCAGTGGGACAACATCTATGCACTTTATCATGTGGCATGAGGTGACAAACAAAATGGTTCATGTTAGCTCAGCAAGCACATCAATGCACTGTTCCACAGATACAAAACACCTAAGCCTTGTATTGAATGATGGTCAGAATCAATTTATCACCCCTACTGTGTACAGGGATATCCCAGTTTTTTAAAGGATATAGTTGGTTTCTATGTGCAAGCTCATAATGGAATATTTGATTATGCAGAAAATATTAACATGTATGCGAAAGTGATGTTTAGAGAAGAAATTGTGAGTTTGGGTGTGATTGAAATCTTTCTGTAAAAGATTCATCGTGTCTGAAGGTTCACAGCCATAAGCCTGTTTCATTACCTGATATAGAGCAACAGATAAGGTTGAAAAGCTAATAAAAAGTCAGTAGCTACACCTTCAGTTGATGATTTTGTTATAAAATGGATTTTATGTAAGTGATTAAAAAGACCCTTAAACTTGAATGATTCATGAATTGATTCATTGAATATGTAATTTTAGCTGAGCATCATTTTCTCATCTATTCAACCATGGTTCTTGTCTTTCACACAAATTTTTCATACATTTGTCTTGAAACTCACTTGCCTCTTCTTGTGCTGTGTTGTAAAGTAGTAATTTCTCTTTAAGTTGTAAAGCAAAACAGCCTACATTTTCCACTGAACCTGGAGAGCAATTATTCTAACTGTAATAATACAGAAAGGCTATGTTTCATGGAGGAAAGCTTACACTGCGTAGAAGACATCTCTATCTCTAGTAATAGATCAAAATTACTTTGTAATTTGTTCACTGGCAATGCTCACACCATTACAAGTATTTTGTTTCTCCATGGTCACCTCTCTGATCATGTGAGGGAATAGGTGGCTCTTCATGCTTGACTGCTGCAACTGGCCAAGCTGCTTTGCAGATGTTTTCCTCCCCTGTGCTGTTCATTGCCCTCATCCTCTTCATCAGCGCTGGCCACACTGCTGTTGACATCTGAATCCAGATCCATGCTATTAAGTGCAGGACAGTCTGTGGAATATTCAATCTCTTCGACACATGGAGGCTCATCATCTTCAAAACAACTACATGAGAGGAGAGGAAAATTACACTGTTGCAAACCAAAACACATCATGTGTATTGTTAAGATCTAATGAACATGGTATGTTATGCGTATTATATTTCCTTACTCAGAAAACATTTCCAAAATGATATTTTGAATAATTTTTATCTCATGTTTATATCAACTACCAGTCTTCTTTTTATGGCACATCACCAGCCCCAACAATACATACAGTAGGTGGATTAGTTTAGAAATTTCATGTTTTCTCTTTGTTTTATCCATTCAATATTACTTGCACGTTTTTGCATTGACTGCTGATTTAGATTCACCAGCTGACACCTTCTAATCTACATTTAGTTTTTTAATCTGTCTTTTTTATTTTTTAACTTAACCAAATCAACCAATGAATAATGACTCGGGGAACTTAAAAGTCTTTATTAGGTCTTAATACAGCATTTGACATTGTAGATCATGAATTACTTCTAGATAGAATAGAAAACTGGGCTAGACTATTGGGAACAATCCTCAGGAGGCTCAAATCACAATGATTTTTGGGCCCCTCCTATTCAGCCTGTACATGCTTCTGCTTTTTCAAATTTGCCAAAAATGTAGTTTTGCTTAACGTAGGTATACGGACAATGGACGAGTTGGGTTACAGAAGCTTGGTGAATGACATTCTTATTTATGGAGGAGAATAACCTCATCAACATAAACAAGACAAAAGAAACTAGAGAAATGCATTTCCTGTCAAAAATGCATGTGGATGCTAATAAAAGCTGAAAGATCATCCTGAAAATGCCTGAAATCAATTGCTGAAACAGCTGAAAGATGAGAAGAAATGGCTGAAGTTCCTTGCTGAAATAGTTGAGAAGAAATGGCAATAAAGTAGGAATGGCATTGAAGAGCTGAACATTTTGATACCTGAATGGCTTTGCTAGCTGAAAGTATGCTGAACTTATTAAGATGTGAAAATAGTCCAATAGGACCCCACAAAGTAAGTAAAACAAGTAGGTGTGAGGGGGGGGGGATATAGACTGTCATTGTCCCAGCACTTTGAGCTCCCATTGACTTGTATTGCAAAATATATAGCTGAATCAATTAAAAAGTATAAATGTTATAAAACAGCTGAGTACAAACAGGGATGTCCTTGAAGAGTTGAACAGATGAAGACCTCAATGGCCTGTATAGCTGAAAGTGTGCTGGACTTATAAAGTGCCAAAGAAAGGGTGGAAGATCCCAGAATAATAACTAGAGAAATGCATTTCCTGTCGAAAATGCATGTGGATGCAGTGTGCTGAAGGATCGCCCTAAAAATGCTGAACATTTTGACACCTGAAAGGCATATATACCTGAAAGTATGCTGAAGTACAATTTCCCCATTATTTTGAATGGGGGAAAATTTTCAAAATAAAGCTAAATATTTCAGAAGTGTGAAGTGTAGAAAAATTCTGAGTCAAAGTGTAAGGTCCGCTCAGCGCGACCTGCCTCTCTTTTGCCTTTCTCTCTCCTGCTCTTTCCTTTTTGTGGGATCAGCACCTCAGCTGTGTCGCTTGCTGTAATTAGTGACTTGTGGGTTGTCGTGCACAGCTGAGGTGGGTTACTGTAATGGCTTCCCTACCTTATTTTAACCTCTGGCAGACGCTCCATCGTCACCGGAGCATTAACAGAACCTATATGCCTAACTTATAGTCGTGGTATGTGTCGCACGTCATCTTGATTTCCACGCTGACAGTTCCTGTGCTGTGGATTTCCTTTTCATTCGCCAGTTCTCCTGGTTAGTTTGTCTATTCACCTGTCTGTCCTGCTCCTCCTACTCTCCTGGTTCCTGCCGTTAGCCTGTCTGCTCACCTGTTCTTCCTGGTCTCTGCAACCATCTCTGTCCTACCCGGATTGTATATGTACATGGACTTTGTTACGTTGTTACCTTGTGTCTTTTTCCATTAAACCCCCTTGTTTTACTAGCACCTGGGTCTGCAATCTTGTGTCCTACCACAGCTCTCCCTCACCCTCCTGGTGAGGGGGATGAAGTATGAATGTCCTTGAAGAGGTGACCATTTTGATACCTGAAATAGGTGAAAGTTTGCTGAAGTAGAATTTCCCCATTCATTTGAAAGCGGCAAAATTTTCATAATAAAGAAAAATATTTCTAAGTATGAAGTTTATAAAAATCTTTAAGACAAGCATGGATGTCATTGAAGAGCTGAATATTTTGGTACCTGAAATAGCTAAAAATATGCTGAATTTGAATTTTCCCATTCATTTGAATGGGGCACGATTT
Organism: Monopterus albus; assembly: GCF_001952655.1. Classification (NCBI taxonomy): domain Eukaryota; kingdom Metazoa; phylum Chordata; class Actinopteri; order Synbranchiformes; family Synbranchidae; genus Monopterus; species Monopterus albus. The sequence goes on from NW_018128447.1 coordinate 61,503, forward strand.
TCAAAATAAAGCTAAATATTTCAAAAGTATGAACTTTAGAAAACCTCTGAATAGAAGCATGAATGTCCTTGA
>NW_018128447.1:77432-79064 GCF_001952655.1 Monopterus albus
CCGAGGTGTTCCCAGGCCAGCCGAGAGACATAGTCCCTCCAGCATGTCCTGGGTCTTCCCCGGGGCGACATGCCTGAAACACCTTCCTTGGAAGGCGCCCAGGAGGCATCTAAAACAGATGCCCAAGCCATCTCAGCTGGCTCCTCTTGATGTGGAGGAGCAGCGGTTCTACTCTGAGCTCCTCCCGGGTGACCGAGCTTCTCACCTTATCTCAGGGTGTGCCAGGCCACCCTGCGGAGGTAGCTCATTTTGGCCGCCTGTATCCGGGATCTTGCCCTTTCGGTCATGACCCAAAGCTCATGACCATAGGTGAGTTGGAATGTAGATTGACCAGTAAATTGAGAGCTTTGCCTTACAGCTCAGCTCCTTCTTCACCATGACGGACCGGTACATTGACCGCATTACTGCAGAAGCTGCACCGATCCGCCTGTCAATCTCCCATTCTATCCTTCCCTCACTTGTGAACAAGACCCCAATATACTTGAACTACTCCACTTGAGGCAGGAACTCTCCACCAACCTGAAAGGAACAAGCCACCCTTTTCCAACTGAGTACCATGGCCTCGGACTTGGAGGTGCTGATTCTCCTCCCGGCCGCTTCACACTTGGCTGCAAACCGCACCAGTGCACACTGGAGGTCATGGCTTGATGGAGCCAACAGGACGTCATCTGCAAAAAGCAGAGACAGGATCCTGTGGTCCCCAAACCGGACTCCCTCCGGCCCCTGGCTGCACCTAGAAATTCTGTCCATAAAAATAATGAACAGAACCGGTGACAAAGGGCAGCCCTGCCAGAGTCCAACATGCACTCGAAACAAGTCTTAGTGCCGGCAATGTGAACCACCAACTTGGTGGTCAGGAGACCACTGCCCTACCTCGTGAGCCACAGCCACCCCAATAGGGAATGGACAACTAAGAATTTTTTTACCGAAGTCCAGTCAAAGGCTGTATGTCTTATTTGCCAAGAAACCGTTGTGGTTTTAAAGGAACACAACATCAGCCGTCACTTTTCTACCAAGCATACTAATTATGCTAACAACCAGTCAATGCAAGAACAGACGGCTACTACTCAGAGGCTGGCAGCTAGTTTGCAGGCTCAGCAAAACACCTTTATCTGACAAACTGCCATCCAGGAATCAAGCACGAAGGCAGGTTATTTGCTGGCATTCAAATTAGCAAAGACCAGCAGGCCTTTCTCTGAAGGGGAGTTTCTCAAAGAGTGCATGGTAGAGACAGCAGGTATCGTGTGTCCTGAGCAAGAACAAATTTGCTTAGCTTATCATGCAGGACAGTGACTCGCAGTGTTGAGCTAATTGACAAAGACTTAGCTAGCAAGCTAAACAAAAAAGCGGAGTCATTTACATTATATTCCTTGGCACTGGATGAAAGTAATGACATAAAGGACACCCCTCCGCTTTTAATTTTTATCAGAGGGATTAATGACAATTTTGAGATAATGGAGGAGTTTTTGGCCATGAAATCCCTAAAGGGGAAAATGGGAGGAGGGGAGAGGACTTGTATGACAGAGTGTCGGGGGTCATCGAGAGGCACAAGCTTCCTTGGAGTACGCTTGCCAAAGTTATCACAGATGGATCACCAAATCTGAATGGAAAAAATGTCGGGCTGCTCAAAAG
>NW_018128448.1:0-4303 GCF_001952655.1 Monopterus albus
AGAACCTATAAGATTCAAATCTTACATTAACCTGGGACATGGGCACAAGCAAGTGTCCTGCTGATATATCAGTCACTGTAAATAAACCTGAATAAGATGATTAAAGACATGATTGGTATGATGAGTTACAGTCATCAGTCTGCTGGATGCTGGTTATTTTGTGACCCTGCAGGTCATTGACTCACACAGTTGTAAGAGTCATATTTGAGTAACAGGTACTTATGTCTCATCCAAACATCCAAATGTGATCCATCCATACCGATGCAACAGTGTGTGCGTGTGTGTGTCAGTATGCCCTCCCCCTAATCATGTAGTAGTCTGTCATTTACATATGTACACCATCTATACATGCATATACTGTATATATATTTATAAATAGATTGTTTTTGTGTTTTCTTTTTTCTCAATTAAACAAATTTTTCTTGTGGCCTTAAAGTGCACACTGAGACCCACTTTACTGGATTCTGATTCTGATTAATTAGCAATTGAAATCCTATAATCAAAATCAGCTTTATTGGCCAGGTGTGTTGGACATGAGGAATTTGACTCTGGTACAGTGGCTCTTAATGTGGACGTACATATCCCCATGCAAAGCAACAGCAAGGAGCAAGTAAACAATATACCAACATAAGGCTGTGTAGTATAACAAAATAAACAGTATAAACAGGCAGTAAACAATGCAGACAAAGGACTGTTCATTAGGAAACGAGATAAATAAGAATAAAAATAGTGTTTAAAAATAGAGACCTAATGGTAAACAACATCATACACACTGAATTAAAGTCAATGATGTCCTGAACTAAGGAGTCAAGATAATGAAAGAATAAATTTGAAATAAATTATGGATCAAGCAACATGGCGCCTACATTTACAAGTTAAAGACTCAAGATATGACAGAGACATTTTAATCTCCAACACACTCCTGAGCATGTTGGAACCATACAGGAATTTGAAGAACCTGGTGGTGTGCTATATCCTAGTTATCATGTAATCAGTGACACAGGGGTAATACAGAAAGATGATACTGATGTCATGACACAGAGCAGAAGTTGAAGGAAGCTGAATAAAGTTACATTTTCAAATAATATAAAGTATTATATAATTACAGAGGCATCTGGAGAAGGTGGCGCATAGGAGACTACAGTTGTCAACAGTTGACCTCTGTCCAGCATGGTGCTGCATATAGCTACCTTGGTAATGCATTCTCTCATGTGTTTGTTCTTTTTCCTTGTTTCCTCGGTCTTCTACAGCCCATCTTGCATTACCTTCACCTGAGAAGAACTATTAAACATCAGATACTGTAACTCACTCCAAACACCCCTTCTCCGATTTTTGATAGTGCAAAAAGCTGTGTGGACATTCTGATTGCAGGGGCAGCAGCCCTCTATGTGATGTGGAGAAAATGCCAGCGAGGGAGAAAGAAAGAATTTGCAACATGGACTTAGACACTCTCTTTATCAACTGCAAATCATTTTATTCTCCCAGAGAATTTCTGTCATTCATTCAGGTCTGAGTGTATATAAGGCTGCAGGCCCACGCTAGTCCACTGTGAAGAGATGGTCAGAGTCAGAGCTACAGGCCTGTTTTGACTGCACAGACTGGAGTGTATCTGAGGCTGTGTCTACAGACCTGGATGAGCTCATTGACAATGTGACATCTTACATCAGCTTTTGTGGGGATGTGTATGTGTCCACCAATACCTTCTACACATACAACAAACCCCGGTTCACAGTAAAACTCAAGCAGCTTTGGCGTGCCAAAGAGGAGGCCTACAGAAGTAGGGACAGGATTCTGTGCAGCCAGGCCAGGAACACACTGACAAGGGAGATCAAAGTAGCAATAAGGAGCTACTCTGAAAAGCTGAAAAACCAGGTTTCATCCAAAAAAGTTCCAATTTCAACATCTGGTGGACATCTCAAAGTGGACATATACTCGGAATGTGGTCATTCTCATCTCTGAGGAAAATGCACACAGGCAACATGGTAGTTCGGTCTCTATAGAGAGAAAAACAGCAGCAGAGGTGTGGAGGAAGGAGGGGTGGGAGTTAAGGAAAGAAATAAATCAGTTGTACGACAGGAAGCTTTGTTCACTAAGCTACCAGAGCTCAGCAGTTTCTCTCTGATGATGGAGACCTTGGAGGAAACTGAACTCTGCTTTCCACAGCTCCTCAACACCTCCTGTGTGAGGCGAAAGCGTCCTCACTTTGAGGCCATGCTGAGTTATGTTCTGCTGTCTTCTATCTGTCTGCTCAGTGCATCTCTCAATGTGCTGGTCATCATCTCTATCTCCCACTTCAAGTATCCAACTATTTAACTTATTTTTAAAATTTGTTGACAGTTATAAAAACTCAGCAGTTTGTGATAATGAAAATAATAATCATTTTATTTAAAATTTTGAGAAAAAGGAATTTTTCCAAATGGTCTTCCTCTCCAGGCAGCTCCACACCCCCACCAACATCCTCATCCTCTCTCTGGCTGTCTCAGATTTCTTCGTGGGTCTCTTCCTGTTGTTTCAAATTATGCTCATAGATGGGTGCTGGTATCTGGGAGACCTCATGTGTGCATTGTATATGTATATGGGATACATCATTACCTCTACTTCAATAGGAGCCATGGTGCTCATATCTGTTGATCGCTATGTAGCTATTTGTGATCCTCTCCATTACTCCACCAAAATCACACAACCAAGAGTTAAGATCTGCATTTGTCTGTGTTGGACATGTTCTGTAATCTATGCTAGTGTAATTCTGATGGATGTCCTGAAACAACCAGGCAAGTCAAACTCATGCTTTGGACAGTGTATGCCTGTCATCAACTACATTGCTGGATTTGCAGATATTATTCTTTCCTTTCTTGCTCCCATTACTGTTATTGTAGTTCTGTATATGAGAGTATTTGTGGTGGCTGTGTCTCAAGCTCGTGCCATGAGGTCTCACATTGCAGCTGTCACACTCCAGGGTTCAAAGAAAGTATCAGCTAAAAAATCTGAGCTGAAAGCAGCCAGGACTCTTGGGGTTGTTATAGTTGTGTTTCTAATATGTTTTTGCCCATTTTATTGTGTTGCTTTTCCAGGCCAAGATAATTTGGTCAGTGCTGCTTCATTTGTGATACCTTTGTATGATTTTAACGCCTGTCTAAACCCTATAATCTATGCCCTTTTTTACCCCTGGTTTAGAAAATCAGTTAAACTTATTGTTACACTTAAGATACTGCAGCCTGACTCCTGTGAGACCAACGTGCTGTAGAGAGACCGTGCAAATATATTTTTTCATGCAGATACAAAATTGCAGATCTGTTTTTATGCACATGCAAGGCAGTTTTTAGTCACACACCAGCTGGAGATGCAAAAATAATAATAATTATTATTTTAAAATTGTTCTCAGATGCACAATCTACTTGTAATAGCCTGTCTTTACCATCCAGTGGACCACAGATATTGTTGAACAGAACTAAACAAAACACTGCACACACTGCACTAATCAGCGGATACTGAGAAAAGACTGCAGATTACATGAGGACTCTGTACTGGAGGTTTATATTGACTAACATCATCTGAAGGAATGATTATTTTTTTTCATTTAGTTTAAATGTTGAAAGAAGTACCAGAACTCATGAGTTCCTGTTTCAGGCAGTTTACTTTGATGAGCTCAGGTGAGATTAGAACATAAACAGATACATAAAACATAAACTTACATTCTCTCACACAGAAACTTTGTTCTGCAGCTGCTACTTACAGGGCCTGAACTGAGGCCCCTGATGTACTGTACAACCCCTATACATGTTCTATGTTTTATACCTCACGTGGCAACTCTAAATTTGCAAGAACTCCAAAATAACTTTGACTCTGTGGCTCCATACTGAGTTACAAAGCAGCCTCAATAGACAGCAAGTCAAGAGGTCATATCTAAATGTCCCTGATGTGAGCATGTAAGCTGCTTAACCTATGGGCCACATTCCCTGGGAACAGACAAAAGCAACAATGGGACATCCTGTGACACCACTGTGAAGATCCTGCTGATATATCAGTCACTGTAAATAAACCTGAATAAGATGATTAAAAACATGATTGGTATGATGAGTTACAATCATCAGTCTGCTGGATGCTGGTTATTTTGTGACCCTGCAGGTCACTAAGTCACACTGTCACAAAAATCATATTTGAGTAACAGGTACCTACTGTATGTCTCATCCAAACATCCAAATGTGATACATCCATACAGATGCAACAGTGTGTGTGTTTCAGTATGCACCTCCACCCAAAACATGTATTTGTCTGTCATTTACATATGTACACTATGTGTATA
>NW_018128448.1:9357-14197 GCF_001952655.1 Monopterus albus
CTCCACTGGCTTCCAGTCCGTTTTAGAATTGATTTTAAGTTATTGATTTTTGTTTTTAAGGCTCTTAATGGTTTGGCTCCATTTTACCTTACCAAACTAGTGCACTGGCGCAAAACTGCTAGGTCCCTCAGATCTTCAAGCCAGTTTCTTTTAGAGGTTACAAGGGTCTAATATAAATGCTGGGGTGGTACCTCCAGTCCGCCAAGAGACTGAACCCTAGGCAAGTGAGGTGGGCCTTGTTCTTTGATCAGTTCCGGTTCAGCCTCTGCTATAGGTCGGGGTCCCACAACCAGAAATCACATGCACTATCATGGCGTTGTAGTTCCACGACCACAGACACCCCTCCAGAAACCATCTTGCCCGGCTCCTGTGTGGTGGCCTCTGTGACATGGGAGATCGAGAACACCATACGGGAGGCCCAACAACACGAACCCAATCCTGGGTTGGGACCACCAGCTAGATTATTAGTCCCCCAGGCTGCTAGAGCCCAGACCCTCAGCTGGGCCCACGCCTCCCGGCTATCATGCCATCTGGGGATACAGAGGACCATTTCTCTCCTAAAACGCTACTTCTGGTGGCCCACCCTAGGCCAGGGAGTACGTGGCAGCCTGTCTGGTCCACCTTCTGCACAGCCATCGGGGCTCATCCTTGTCTTTCTTCCGGTTATCACCCACAAACCAATGGACAAGCTGAACGGTTGAAACAGGAGCTGGAAAATGCACTCTGCTGCATTACCAGCGGGAGTCTGTTGTTTCCTTTGGTGGAATACGCCCGTAACACCCTCTCCAGCTCCACCACTGGTATCTCACCATTCCAAGCATCCCTCGGAAACCAACCCCCTCTCCTATCCGCTGCCGAGACAGACATCGCCATTACTTCAATCCAGACTCACATAACCCGTTGTCAGGAGATCTGGGACAAGACCAGGGCCGTCCTAGTACGTATGGCTGAACAAAATAAATGCCTTGCCGATCGCCCTCATCGGGCCGCTCCTACTTACCAGGTTGGGCAACAGGTATGGCTTTCGGCTACTCATATTCCCATCAAGGGAGCATGTCCCAAACTGTCTCCCTGGTTCCTGGGGCCTTTCACATCCAGGAAGTCATCCACCCTACTCCTGTTAAACTTACACTACCGGACTCACTCCATATTCATCTTGTTTTCCATGTTTCACAGATAAAGCCCATCTCTTCAAGTCCCCTCTGTCTTCTGCCGGCTCCACCACCGGACTTGTGGGTTTTCGCGCACAGCTGGGGCGCATTAAAGGGAGTTTTTCCTCCCCACTGTCGCCAAGTGCTTGCTCAAGGGGGATTTGTTGGGTTTTCCCTCTCAAATAATAGTGACAACAGTAAGGTCTAGACCTTACTTTGTTAAGTGACCTAAGATGACTTTTGTTGTTATTTGGTGTTATACAAATAAAATTTGATTAGATTTGATTTGTTACCTGAAGCCATGTGGAAGATCATCATTTATGGATAGTGTTCAACAACATTGTGTCAAGTTTGCTCGGCTGCACCTGCCTCTCTCACCTCCCTCTCTGTGTTCTTTGGTCCGTGATCACATCACCTTACACACCTGCCAATCGTTTCCTTGATTACACCAGCTGTTTTTACTTAGTCCTTCACCTTATTTATGCCCACTTCACTTCACGCTCCCTTGCCAGTTTGTTCACATGCTTTCAGGCTGACAACCAGCACTACTTGCTTTGATTTTCTATAGTGTTTTCTGTTTTGAGTTGTGTCGAGTCTTAGCCATTTTTTCTGGATTATTGCCTTGTTTTTTCCCCATCAACCACACCACACTTCTCCAGTCCCTCCTGATCACCTCTCCTATGGATTACCTTCTTTGGACCATACGCCTCATTCCTCTGCCAGCCCCACTAGTCAGGTTGATGCACAGTCCTACAAACTGCTCCTCTCACCATTGTCCTCTACTCTGTCTTCTCAGCCGTTGTTCATCTCCACCGACAAACCAGTAAGTGACCCATTCAGTCCCGCAGCTTGGCCCTCCTTCTCAACCACAGACTAGAGACTCATTTCTGTAACTGATCAACGCCTGGTTTTCCCAATACCCATGGTAAATTTGTTCTATTGTTGTCACTTGTATATATTGTATAGCACTATTAAATCTGTTTGCATCATTGTCAGCCCTCTGGGTCCATTCTTTTCCGCTCACTCACTTCCCTGTGTGTGTGTGTGTGTGTTCAATAACACATTGAAATATTTGATAAAAGTAAACGCTGGAACATAGTGCTACTGAAAGAAGCTTTTGCTATTAGCAATAATAAACCTGCTTTGAACAGTGGTGTCAGGTCCGCTCAGTGCGACCTGCCTCTCTTCTCCTTTCTCTCCCCTGCTCTCTCGTCTCGCGGGCTCACCAACACAGCTGAGTTGCATTTACCAGTTGATTCACTCCCTGTTGTAGTGCACAGTTGAGGTTCGTCCCATAATCACACACCTCCCCTACATAAAGCGCTGGCAGATGCTCCTTTGTCACCAGATCAGGTCATGAACTGACATGGATACAGTGATGTAATGACTATGATGATAACAGTGGCATTTATGGTGAGATGAAGTTTTTATTATTAAGATGTGGCCACACCCGTTGGCGATCAATTCTGTTTGCCTGATGGCGAGTGTTCCCCTGCCGTGATTATCTCCAGCGATCTTCCCTGCCGTGAGTGCCTGACGGTGATATTTCCAGCCGTAGGTACCTGACGGCAAGTGCTACAGCAAACACTACACCTGCCCTGTCTTCTGGTTCCTGTGTCCTTCCTGTCTACTCACCTACCCGTCCTGGTCATCTTACTCTCCTGGTTCCTGCCATGTTCCTGTCTACTCACCTGCCCATCCTGGTCCTCTAACTCTCCTGGTTCCTGCAGTTCTCCTGTCTATTCACCTACCCATCCTGGTCCTCTAACTCTCCTGGTTCCTGCAATTCTCCTGTCTACTTACCTGCCCGTCCTGGTCTCCTCAGCCTCCACTGCTCTACCCTGGTTTTGGACTATACATGTACTCAGTGACTTTGTTTGTGTTATTAATAAAAATAGTTCAGCACTTGCACCTGAGTTTGCACCTTGAGTCCTCATTCTCACTCTCTCCCCACCCCTTGGTGAGGGGCTCAACCATAACAAGTGGTTTAAAATTCTATAGGGAATTGAAGCTGTTTGGATAATAATAATAAAGTCTGTGAGTTTGCCTGCTCCTGAAGATGGAGAGAGAAGTAAAACCAGAAAAGTTTGAGTAAATAGCCATTATGCCCCTGTCCTTTTTAGGCATAGCTTTACTCTTATATGTAGGGGTCTGCTGGGAGAAATGGGCCAAAATTCCTGCAGTGTGTTGTGCAAAGTTTGTAAAAGGCTAAAAAATACAATGTCCCTTAGATCTAAGCAGTAAACTTCATGAGCTTCTTTACAAATAAAATTACAACTATTAGAGAAAAAAAATATCAGAACCTTAACACAACTCTCATAGATGTGTCATCATGTACAGTAGCTTTAGAAACATCTACATATAATACCTCATCTATATTCGGACTGCTTCTCTCCCATAGATCTCTCTGAGCTGAACTCAACAATTGCTTCATCTAAAGCATCATCATTTCTAAAATCCTTGAAAAAGATAATGCACAGCAGTTATGTGACCAATTGCATGGGAATGATTTGTTTGAGTCTGGTTTTAGAGTCCATCATAGTACAAAAACTGCACTGGTGTAAGTCACCAACGATCTCAGCCTCAGACAAAAGACTTGTCTCCATACTTGTTCTCTTAGATCTCAGTGCTACTTTTGACACCATTGATCACAGCATTTTATTACAGAGACTAGAATGTCTTATTGGGATTAAAGGTACTGCACTAAGTTGGTTCAAATCTTACTTATCAGAAAGATTCCAATTTGTTCATGTTAATGTTAATTGTAAATCTTCCACACAGACTGAAGTTAGTCATGGCGTTCCACAGGGCTCTGTGCTAGGCCCAATTCTTGTCACTTATATGTATAAGTATGTGGCTATATGTGGCTAGTTAATCCAAAAATGTTGCAACCAGAGTACTGGCAGGAACTAGCAGGAGAGATCATATCTCTCCCATTTTAGCTTCTCTCCACTGGCTCCCTGTAAAATTCAGAATAGAATTTAAAATCCTTCTCCTAACATACAAAGCCGTTAATGACAGGGCTCCATTACAAAGCCCTTAATGACAGGGCTCCGTTATATGTTAAAAACCTCATAGTGCCCTATCATCCCAACAGAGGAGCTGCTGCAGCATCCGTCCAGGCCGCACCTCTAGCTGCTGCAGCCTCCGTCCTAACCAGACCTCGAGCTGCCGCAGCCTACATCCTTCGTCCAGCTGCCGCAGCCTCTTCGGATTCCAGGGCCAGTCCCTCAGCTGCATCAGCCTTTGTCTCAGCCAGATCTTCCACTGCTGCAGCCTCTGCATGTTCCCTGGCTGGGTCATGATGACATCCTCAGTCACTCCAGGGGACCCAGGTGTGTTGATGATAACGTCCCCACCACGGTTACTCGATTACTCTGCCCCTTTTTGCTGCATCGTGTATTTAGTTGTTTGTGTTTCCTCATCTTTGGTAGTCCGTGTTATCCGTTTAGCCACTCTTTATATCTTGTCACATCTTCACTACTCCTCTGCTACGTTCCAGCTGCGTATTGTTGTTTTTGGCGGCCTGTTTTAATATTGGTTTTAGTCTAGTTTTTGTGTGAAGCTGTTGTTTTAGTTTTTATTAGTTTTAGTCACGTTCATACTCTTTTTAGTCTAGTCAAGTTTCAGTCAACTAAAAGTCTGAGCATTTGTCTTATTTTAGTCAGAATTATCCATGACTATTTTCA
>NW_018128448.1:15018-17484 GCF_001952655.1 Monopterus albus
CTACTTCTTACCTCCCTGTCTTGGTCCTCTGGTTACCTGCCATCAACCTACCATCTCACCTGTCTGCCCTTGTTCTCTGCCCTTCCTGGTTCTTTCTGGTCCCTGTCTACCCGCTTGCATGTCCCGGTCCTCTGATCCTCCTGGTTCCTGTCATTCCTGCACTACTCACCACTATGTCCTGGTTGCTCACCCCCGGTCCTCCTGCTTGCACACCCCCGGTCCTCATGGTTCTTGCCTGACCTGTCTTCCATTGCCCACTGCACTTTCAGCCAGTCCTGTACCTGCTTGACCCCTTTACACCCAGCATTATTTATTAGTTATTTAGTAAACTTCTTTTTGTAGTACTCCTCCTCTGAGTTTTGAATCTACATCTGGGGTCCACATCTCACATCCATCACAACATGTCTGACAAGAACACTTTTCAGTGCTGGAAATTCAAAAGTAATTTCCTTCTGAAATCAGAATAAGGTTTTGCTTGGTGCCCTTTCAATTAGGCTATATATAATATATTACACAATAATATATCTGTGACATGGTTCTTCTTGATGGAAAAATAAAGGATGGTGTAGTCACAAATGCAGTGCAAACCCATAATTTATTGTGCTCATCTCCCAAAGTGCACCGTAGAAAAATAGACAAGTTTAACTATTTACAAAAACGTATCTAGACTAAAATAATTCTTCTTCTTCTTCTTCAAAAAAGCAACATGTAGCACAGCAGTTATCAGCAGAACTGACATTGCCTTCTATGCAGCTCAGGAACAACGAACTCCAGGCTAGAACCTGGATCACCCTTAATACCTTAGGCTCTGCCCCATACCAATTGAGTCACAGTGACGTCTACTCACGTGGCACCTACATAACCATATTTAACAACCTTAAAAATGGCTGATATGTTTGAACCTACAACACATGCTCATCAGACGGACCACAACAAAACACCCAAACCAGCAATAAACGACACGAAACCCGGTAAGTAATAACACAACTTAACTACAGTGTAGATTTGTGTATGTGTGCATGCATGTCTATGTTGCCTATATACTTCATCAACCATTTGTGACGGAGGTACTCAGGTCGGTCACAATATTATATAACTAAAGTTATGTCAAAGAAACTGTAATAAATGTTTGGCTGTAATAATTATAGAGTAACAGTGTAGCTGTCCCTGGTAGGCTAGTGGTTATGGCGCAGCGCTCTCGCCACTGTGGCCTGGGTTCGAATCAGGAAGGGCATCCAGCGTAAAACACGTGCCAAATGTCAACATGCGAGTCATCAATGTGACAATTCGCTGTGGCGACCCCTAAATGGGAAAAGCCGAAAGTGACTTTCTTTCTAGTGTCAGACTTTGCTGAGGGGGATGAGATGGTACTACTGCCTAAAGGCACCATGTATGTACTGTATGTGAAAAAAACTGGACCGAGCACAGAGCCCCGTGGAACGCCATGACTAACTTTAGTTGACGTGGAAGATTCATTATTAACATGAAGAAATTGGAATCTTTCTGAAAAATAAGATTTGAGCCAATTTAGTGCAGTTCCTTTAATCCCAATAACATGTTTAAGTCTCTGTAATAAGATGCTGTGATCAGTGGTGTCAAAAGCAGCACTGAGATCTAAGAGGACAAGTTAAGGAGGAGATTGTTGGTGACTTTCAACGGTGCAGTTTCTGTAGTATGATGGACTCCAAATCCTGACTGAAAATCATCAAACAAATCACATAACTGCCTAGCAACATTTATTTCAAGAATTTTAGAAATAAAGAGGAGTTTGGATATTGGTCTATAATTAGCTAGGACACCTGGATCCAGAGTAGGGTTGTTGAGCTGAGGTTTAATTATAGCAACTTTAAAAGCCTGCGCAATATAATCTGTTAATAGAGAGAGGTTAATCAGATCTAATATGGACGTGCTGATTAGGGGTAAGACGTCTTTGAGCAGCCTGGTTGGGATGGGGTCTAAAAGACATGTTGATGATTTAGATGAGGTCAACTCAGAGAGATCTATGGGAGAGAAGCAGCCTGAATATAGATGAAGTCTTACAGATGTTTATAAAACCATGGTACTTAATGACACATCTGTGAGAAATGTGTTATAGATCTGGTTAGTTTTTTTTCTCTAATAGTTGTGATTTTATTGGTAAAGAAGCTCATGAAGCCATTGCTGCTGAGATCTAATGGAATATTAAGCTCAACAGCACTGTGGCTCTTTGTTAGTCTGGCTACAATATGCAGCTCTTGCACTACAAAGCGCTTTTTCATACAGTATGTTATTAGTTTTTCCAGGCTAGGAAACACTCTACCTTAACGGAGCTCCACTTCCTTTCCGGTTTTCATGATGCTGTTAAGACTGCTCGAACACAACAGTGAGCGAGTCACAAAAATAGACGGACCCAGGTGGCTGACTTCGGTGCAGACAGTGCAGTTTATTTACAGTGATGTATAAGTGACAAGAAATGAACAGGTGAAT
>NW_018128448.1:19582-27465 GCF_001952655.1 Monopterus albus
CGCTGGGGCAGCCAGAGAGACGATGAAGAGGCTGGTGGGGGTGTGGAGCTGCCTGGAGAGGAAAACCAGAAATAGATTTATCATTATTTATAATATCAGTTGTCATAATATAAAAGCAGAAAACAACAAAGAATGAAATACAAAAAGTTTAGTAAAAATAACATTTTCTCTCACAATTTGAAAACAGGTGATGTTTTCTTTTATCACAAAGTGCTGACTTTTTGCTATCTACTACATTAAAAAATGAATGAAATATCTGGATACTTGAAGTGGGAGACAGAGATGATGACCAGCAGGTTGAGAGACACAGTGAGCAGAGAGATGGAGAACACTAGAATGTAAGTCAGTATGGTCTCAAAGTGAGGACGCTTTGGCTTCACACAGGAGGCGTTGATGAGCTGTGGAAAGCAGAGTTCAGTTTCCTCTGAGGTCTCCATCACCAGAGAGAAGCTGCTGAAGTCTGGCAGCTTTTTGACCAAAGCTTCCTGTCGTACAGCTGATTTATATTTTTCCTCACCTCCCACCCCTCTTCCTCCTCAGCTCTGCTGCTGTTTTTGTATCCATAGAGATTGAACTACAATGCCTTCTGTGCACATTTTCCTCAGTGGTGAGGATGACTGTGGTCTGTGTTTATGTCCAGTTTGACTTCTGTGGTAGATGTCTGCTGACAAAACTGGCTGAGCTGAAGCCATAAATGTTGCCTTGTTGTGGGAGAACAATTACACAAACTGAATTTATAAATTTGCAGCCATATTTCTAGAAATCCCATTCACAGCACATGACTATTCTATTTAGTTTCAGTGAGAGTGTGCAAAATGTATGACAAACCTACCATGCACATCATCACAAGAACAGATACCAAGTGTCTGCTATTGTTTTTGCCTGATACTCTTCAATCATGTGCGAGATGGGGTACAATCTTTTACATTGTTCTTCTGATTTGGATATAAATGCCTTGAAATTATAGCGGGAAGTGAGACTTGAACCTCAGTTTCTTTTTAGTTCCTCTGGGACTGAGTACACACAGGCAGCACAGCTATGATGTGTCAGACTAAAATATCCAGTCTAAATCCTAAAGGTGCTGCTTTGGCTAAAATACATGAAACTGAATAAATCCAAAGTACTCCACTGTTGCATACATGGATGAATCAACATGTTGTAATAAGCATTGGAACTCTGACTGTTCTCAGCTACACGGCGCCAGACGCAGAAGGTTGTGATGCTCTGCATGTTGTCACAGATTTCTCTTTTAACAGTGTGTCACAAAGTAACTTCGTCTTATCAATTTTAACATTACAATGACAAACACAGCATGAAATGTTGCTGGCAGGAATATGGTGGATTAAGAACTTGAAAGGCTGCACAGCAATATACCAGTGCTTTATTCTGGCATTTGCATCTTTGTATTTAATTCATCCACATAAGGGCCTTATGATCAGTCTCCAAAGTCAACTCTCCATCAAGGAGGTCATACTTAAAGAGCCCATGCTTTTCCTTGTTTATTTTTAATAATCTACAGTGTTACAATTTCTACAACCCTGGAGATGGTGAGAGTTCTGCTGTGCCATAAATTTGATTATGAACACCATCATACTTGTTTAAACCTAACTCAAGCTACTCCACTAAACACTGCCACGTGCTGTGAGTGTGATGTTCACCTGCTGTGATAATCTGGATACCAAATGTAATGACAAAGGCAAAACTGTTCACCTACAAAAAGAAACATTATTGGCTTCACTGACAAACCTTTAATGATAGACCTCTGATATGAACGCAGCCCACAGACATCCCCACCACTGAGTAAGATTACTATAGAAGGCGGAGAGACAAACAGCAGCAGAGGTGAGGAGGAGGGGTGGGAGGTGAGGAAAGGCATAAATGACAGGAAGCTTTAGTCAAAAAGCTGCCAGACTCCAGCAGCTTCTTCTCTCTGGTGATGGAGACCTCGGAGGAAACTGAACTCTGCTTTCCACAGCTCCTCAATGCCTCCTGTGTGAAGCCAAAGCGTCCTCACTTTGAGACCATACTGACTTACATTCTAGTGTTCTCCATCTCTCTGCTCACTGCATTTCTCAACCTGCTGGTCATTATCTCTATCTCCCACTTCAAGTATATAAATATTTTTTTCAATTCTTAAACTAGAAGATGAGTAGTAGTAATAGCTAATACTTTGTTATAAATAAAATAATATCTTGATAAACTGTGATGAAAACAATATTTTTTCCAAATAATATTTTCATATTTCACCTTTGTTGTATCTGCTTTTATCTGAATGACAACTGATATTATAAATAATGATAAATCTATTTCTGGCCTTCGTCTCTAGGCAGCTCCACACCCCCACGAACCTCCTCATCCACTCTCTGGCTGCCTCAGATTTCTTCATGGGCCTCCTCATGTTGTTTCAAATTATGCTGATCGATGGCTGCTGGTACATCGGTGACTTCATGTGTGCTGTGTATCAGTATGTAGCATACATTATTGCTTCTACTTCATTAGGAAACATGGTGCTCATATCCGTTGACCGCTATGTGGCCATTTGTTATCCTCTGCATTACTCCACCAAAATCACACTAAAAAGAGTCAAGATCCAAGTTTGTCTTTGTTGGACATGTTCTGTAATTTATGAAAGTCTGATTCTGAAAGATGTCCTGGAACAACCAGGCAGGTTTAACTCCTGCTTTGGAGAGTGTATTTTTGTCATTATTGCTGGAGTTGTAGATCTTATTTTCTCCTTCATTGTTCCCATTACTGTTATTGTAGTTCTGTATATTAGGATATTTGTGGTGGCTGTGTCTCAGGCTCGTGCCATGAGGTCTCACGCTGCAGCTGTCACACTCCAGGGTTCAGTGAAAGTAACTGTTAAAAAATCTGAGCTGAAAGCAGCCAGGACTCTTGGTGTAGTTGTAATTGTTGTTTTAACTCCTGTATAAACCCTGTGATCTATGCTTTCTTTTACCCCTGGTTTAGAACAACAGTTAAAAAAATTCTTACACTTAAAATACTGCAGTCTGAGTCCTGTGAGGTCAGCATGCTGTAGAGTAAAACTGCTTGGTGTCTCAAATGAGACTTCACCATGATCAGAATACTGCAGTCTGAGTCCTGTGAGGTCAGCATGCTGTAGAGTAAAACTGCTTGGTGTCTCAAATGAGACTTCACCATGATCAGAGAAATGTATTAGGTCGTGTTGACAAACTAATATAATAGTTTGGTTAAAGTGATAATATGTAACCTTTGTATAAACAATTTTTCTGTGTATATCACATATATGAGCCAAAAGATTATGACCATTCACAGCTGAAATGAATAACAATCATCTTGTAACAAAAGCTCATACCACTGTCTGGAATCATTTGGACAGTGAACAGTCACAGTCAGTGTGCTGCATGCTGGAGCAGGGAGCAGGTGTAAAAACTCTAACAAGATCCCAGCTGTTATGATGAGACAACTGGGTCAGAAACAACAAGGCTTGTTGGCTGCTCCTGGTCAGCAGTGGTGACTACCTACCAACAGTGGAGGTAGTAAGTAACCACAGACTGACACATTATTGACAATGTAAGCTATCCTATGTGAGCTATGTGTATGTTACTGGCTCTTGCAGGCCAAGATAACTTAATTAGTCCTTTGGTTACTGCATTTGTGGTACCTTTGTATGATTCTAATGCCTGTTTAAATTCTATTATCTATGCACTCTTTTACCCCTGGTTTAGAAAATCAGTTAAACTCATTGTTACTCATTGTTACTGCAGCCTGGAGACCAACATGCTGTAGAGAAACGGTGCAAATACATATTTTCATGCAGATACAAAATTGCAAGTCTGTTTTTAGGCAGTTTTTAGTTGTTCAAGTGGACAAACAAACAAAAAAGCACAAACTTACATTGTCTCATACAGAAATGTTGCTCTGCAGCTGCTACTTACAGGGACTGAACAGAAGCCTCTGATGTACATGTTGTATGTTTTATACCTCATCTGACGTGGTGATGAGAAGACACAAAACAGAAGTATGTCCTGAAACAGGGAATTGAATCATTTTGAGTATTTGCATCAGTTATAAATCCAGATCTTTGTTCCTGGACAAAAAGCTAGAAAAACTCACTGTGCGGTCAGCACTGTGAGTGAGTGAGCTGCTGAGCCACACAGTATTAAAACCAATTAATTGTATGACAGCAGCAGAATGATGTGCACAAGTGGGCATGTTGTATCTGTTTCAGCAGATAAACACAATTTAGTATTTTACCAACGTTAATGTTGAGCACAAGTATCTGTCTAGACCTTCCTGTCACAACAGTTCCAGTTCCATTTACTGTATGATGCTATATGACTTTATGATAAACAAGCACAGTATGTTCTCCTACTGTGAATCTATTACCTGATTTACTCATTTTGATGCATTCAAAGTTATATAATGAAGGAATAAAACTGAAATATATTGTGAATCAACAAAAAGTCAAGTTAAAGTCTCATACTTTAAGTTAGAATGCTGTTCCTGAGCAAAGAAAGCTCAAACTTTCTTTGACTCACTTTCTTTTTGATCATGATGGATCTGACAGCTGTGATGTTGAAGTCCGCTTGGTATGCAGTCATTTATCATGCGTAACAACAAAAAGCCCAAAAAGATAATAAATGATTTACAGTTTGAAATAAAGTCAAGTAACTGATGTTCTGAACCAGGGAATCAACACATTTTGAGTATTTGTATCACCTATAAATCTAAATGTTTGGATAAACAACTGTGAAAAACCCCTCACTTCTGTAGGTACGTAATATATGTGTACAGGTATCTACCTACAGTATAGTACGTCGCCTCAATAAAACTGGGATGTGTTCAGCTCTAATTCAGCCTCACATTATTATTAGTTTAATAATTCAGTCTCATAAATGATTAACCACAAAATTGGAAAAGGGTTGATTATACAGTAAGCATCAACTGAACAGCAAATACCAAGAGCATAAAAAACTAAGACAAAATGAAAGTACTGGAAAAAGGGTGATGATATACAGGTGTGTGTAAAACAAATGCAGGTGAGGGTGAAAAAACCAAAACAAACTGAGCAGACCAACATTTTAAAATGATATATTGCAAAATTTATATATTTATGATAAAATATTTTAATAAAATGATCAATAACCTCAGTGGGGCATTAGTGTCTGCTACATTTATGGCACCAAAATATCAAGAGTATGGCCATGAGTAACTAAAAGACTAAGGTAAAAGTCTGGGTAAATTGAGAACATTTAAACCTGTATAAAACTTTTACCTGTAGATTACAATATATACATGAGCCACAACATTATCACCACTAAAAGATGATGCAAATAATGCCGAATTGTTTTGTAACAAGGATTCATGCCTAGATCTGAGAAGTGAACAGTTGGTTTTCATAATCACTGTGTTGGATGCAGGAGAAAGGAGCAGACCTGAGCGACTGTGACAAAGGTCAAATTTTCAGTGGCATATGACTGGATTGGAGGCTTGTGGGGTGCTCCTGGTTAGCAGTCAGTGGTAATGTAGGCTGTCCTGTCTGGTCTGAACTGACAGAAGGGTTACTATGGCACAAGTAGCAGAAAATAGTAACAATGGTTTTGGGAGAATTTTGTCACATAGTGCCTGACACCCTGCTATGTAGATTAAAACCAGTCAGAGTGCTGATGTTCATCATAATTTTCTGACTCACTGTACATGTGCATTTACATGCGTATGTTACAATGCAATATTTTCTTGGATGAGGACAATTTTATTTTCAATGCAACAGTAAAGTACTTTCGTCAGCATTTAAGTTTGGCAGCAAATGACACGTAAGTTAGAAGATTTAATGAAGTGTGTGGACCAGACAGGCACAAAACAAAGTTAACAAATAACAAATAACTGGAGCCATGGTTTAGAAACATAAAAGAATGGCAGTCTTCTCTAAATAAGCACTTTGGGCTACTCAGTAGTACAAAACACAAGGTAAAGTTACAGAGTCTCTTGAGTCCTTAATAAACACAAACATGGCAGAGAATCAATGAATAAAGGAACATGACATGAGTATCCAGACAAAACTGTGGTCACAAATCTTACAACCAAATAGTGAATTTGAACCATAAGCGTCATGTACCGTAAATGGGATGTCTAGGTGCAAGAGAAATCTGGCTGCAAAACTTGAGGGGAACAGCAATAGTTCAACCAGTTTAGACTCCAGACATCTGGCCCATGGACCCAACTGGACATAAACACAGACCACAGTCATACCCACCACTCAGGAAGATGAGAACTGTACACATTGTAGTTCAGTCACAGAGGAGAGGATGAAGGAGGGGTGAGATGTGAAGAAAGAGATAAAGCTTTGCTTATAAAGCTGCCAGAGTTCAGCAGCGTCTCCTGTCTGGTGATGGAGACCTTGGAGGAAACTGAACTCTGCTTTCCACAGCTCCTCAATGCCTCCTGTGTGAAGCCAAAGCGTCCACACTTTGAGACCATACTGACTGATGTTCTGCTGTCCTCCAGCTCTCTGCTCACTGCATCTCTCAATCTACTGGTCATCATCTCTATCTCCCACTTCAAATATACAAACTGAAATATACAGTTGATTTATGAAGCTTGAAAATAGTAATAAAAAGTCAGCAGTTAATGATAATAGAAGTAATTGCCCCCCCCTGAAAAAATGTTGTCATATTTCACTCTTTGCTTTCTCTGCTTTTATAAGAATCATAACTGGTATTTCAAATATATTTCTGCACTTCGTCTCCAGGCAGCTACACACCCCCACCAACCTCCTCATCCTCTCTCTGGCTGTGTCAGACTTTGCTGAGGGGGATGAGATGGTACTACTGCCTAAAGGCACCATGTATGTACTGTATGTGAAAAAAACTGGACCGAGCACAGAGCCCCGTGGAACGCCATGACTAACTTTAGTTGACGTGGAAGATTCATTATTAACATGAAGAAATTGGAATCTTTCTGAAAAATAAGATTTGAGCCAATTTAGTGCAGTTCCTTTAATCCCAATAACATGTTTAAGTCTCTGTAATAAGATGCTGTGATCAGTGGTGTCAAAAGCAGCACATTAAGGAGAAGATCCTTGGTGACTTTCAACGGTGCAGTTTCTATAGTATGATGGACTCCAAATCCTGACTGAAAATCATCAAACAAATCACATAACTGCCTTGAAACAGTTATTTCAAGGATTTTAGAAATAAAGAGGAGTTTGGATATTGGTCTATAATTAGCTAGGACACCTGGATCCAGAGTAGGGTTGTTGAGCAGAGGTTTAATTATAGCAACTTTAAAAGCCTGCGCAATATAATCTGTTAATAGAGAGAGGTTAATCAGATCTAATATGGACGTGCTGATTAGGGGTAAGACGTCTTTGAGCAGCCTGGTTGGGATGGGGTCTAAAAGACGTGTTGATGATTTAGATGAGGTCAACTCAGAGAGATCTATGGGAGAGAAGCAGCCTGAATATAGATGAAGTCTTACAGATGTTTATAAAACCATGGTACTTAATGACACATCTGTGAGAAATGTGTTATAGATCTGGTTAGTTTTTTTTCTCTAATAGTTGTGATTTTATTGGTAAAGAAGCTCATGAAGCCATTGCTGCTGAGATCTAATGGAATATTAAGCTCAACAGCACTGTGGCTCTTTGTTAGTCTGGCTACAATATGCAGCTCTTGCACTACAAAGCGCTTTTTCATACAGTATGTTATTAGTTTTTCCAGGCTAGGAAACACTCTACCTTAACGGAGCTCCACTTCCTTTCCGGTTTTCATGATGCTGTTAAGACTGCTCGAACACAACAGTGAGCGAGTCACAAAAATAGACGGACCCAGGTGGCTGACTTCGGTGCAGACAGTGCAGTTTATTTACAGTGATGTATAAGTGACAAGAAATGAACAGGT
>NW_018128448.1:28377-37343 GCF_001952655.1 Monopterus albus
AAAATAAATGTATTAAAGTAACCAAAGCTCAGTAGTTCTGGACAATTATCAATACAGTTTTAACCTGTATAAGCCAGGAGAGTTAAGGCATGAAAAGTAAGTAGAAGACAATGAAGAACTAAAAGGTAAGTAAAGCTATGAAAAGGAGCTAAAGCTTATAAAGTAACGAGAGCCTATAAGAATCAAATCTTACAGTCACAACATAAGCAGCAGAACTTTGATGAAGTTAGTAGTGTGTAGTGTATTGGATGAAAGAGACTATTAAAAGTCGACTTGGGAGACAAATTTCAAAATTAGGCTTCATTCTCTTTTCTGCCGCTTCGACTGGTGCTGCTCTGGAAAGCTGCCCAGTTTGGCAAACCTGTGCCCAAAAATGCAAAACATTTCTTACACCAGGAAAACACTTGCAGTGTCTTTTACAGCATGTTGGTCTCACAGGAACCAGGCTGCAGTATCTTAAGTGTAACTATGAGTTTAACAGATTTTCTAAACCAGGGGTAAAACAATGCATAGATCATAGGGTTTAGACAGGAGTTAAAATAGTACAACCATATCACAAAGGCAGCAGATGAAGCATTCATGAAGTTATCTTGCCCTGTAAGACTAACACAATAAGATGGGCAGAGACATATTAAAAACACAACTACAACAACACCAAGAGTCCTGGCTGCTTTCAGCTCAGATTTTTTAGTAGTTACTGTCACTGAACCCTGGAGTGTGACAGCTGCAATGTGAGACCTCATGGCACGAGCCTGAGACACAGCCACCAGAAACACTCTCATATACAGAACTACAATAAGAGTAATGGGAGCAATGAAGGAAATAATAAAATCTGCAATGTAGTTCATGATAAAAATACACTGTCCAAAGCAGAAGTTAAACCTGCCTGGTTGTTCCAGGACATCTTTCAGAATCAGACTTTCATAGATTACAGAACATGTCCAACAAAGACAAACTTGGATCTTGACTCTTTTTAGTGTGATTTTGGTGGAGTAATGCAGAGGATAACAAATGGCCACATAGCGGTCAATAGATATGAGCACCATGTTTCCTAATGAAGTAGAAGCAATAATGTATGCCACATACTGATACACAGCACACATGAAGTCACCGATGTACCAGCAGCCGTCAATGAGCATAATTTGAAACAATATGAGAAAAAGAAATCGGAGGCAGCCAGAGAGACGATGAAGAGGCTGGTGGGGGTGTGGAGCTGCCTGGAGAGGAAAACCAGAAATAGATTTATCATTATTTATAATATCAGTTGTCATAATATAAAAGCAGAAAACAACAAAGAATGAAATACAAAAAGTTTAGTAAAAATAACATTTTCTCTCACAATTTGAAAACAGGTGATGTTTTCTTTTATCACAAAGTGCTGACTTTTTGCTATCTACTACATTAAAAAATGAATGAAATATCTGGATACTTGAAGTGGGAGACAGAGATGATGACCAGCAGGTTGAGAGACACAGTGAGCAGAGAGATGGAGAACACTAGAATGTAAGTCAGTATGGTCTCAAAGTGAGGACGCTTTGGCTTCACACAGGAGGCGTTGATGAGCTGTGGAAAGCAGAGTTCAGTTTCCTCTGAGGTCTCCATCACCAGAGAGAAGCTGCTGAAGTCTGGCAGCTTTTTGACCAAAGCTTCCTGTCGTACAGCTGATTTATATCTTTCCTCACCTCCCACCCCTCTTCCTCCTCAGCTCTGCTGCTGTTTTTGTATCCATAGAGATTGAAAAAATCTGAGCTGAAAGCAGCCAGGACTCTTGGTGTTGTTGTAGTTGTGTTTATAATGTGTCTCATCCCATATTATTGTGTTTCTCTTACAGGCCAAGATAGCATGATGAATGCTTCCTCCGCTACCTTTGTTATATTTTTGACCTTTTTTAACCCTGGTTTAGAAAATCAGTTAAACTCATTGTTACTCTTAAAATACTGCAGTCTGACTCCTGTGAGACCAACATGCTATAAAGAGACATTGCAAATATTCTTTTTTTCATGTGGATACAAAATCAAAATAAAAAAAAGATAATTTGAAATAACTGCCAGATGTCCAGTGTAGTCTACTTAGTAGTTGGTCTCTGATGTCTAATGCAGAACTTGTATTGTTAAAAAGAATTGAACACTACTTATACTGCACTGAGCATCTGATACTGAGAAATACTGTAGGCAGACTACATGAAGACTCACCCTGAGCTTTACCCTTGTCAACAAACTGCTGCTGCTCATTTTGTGACCCTGCAGTTCATTTACTCACATATGAGAATCATGTTATTTATGTTTCATCCAAAAATGAAAATATGATCCACACCAGAATTCACTGCAATAGTGATACAACAGTATCAAATCAAATCAAATCAAATCAAATTTTACTTGTATAGCACCAAATCACAACAAAAGTCATCTCAGGACACTTCACAAAGTAAGGTCTAGACCTTACTGTTATCACTATTATTACATAGGGAAAACCCAACAAATCCCCCTTGAGCAAGCACTTGGCGACAATGGGGAGGAAAAACTCCCTTTAACGGAAGAAACCTCTGACAGACCCCGGCTCTTGGTGGGTGACCTTCTGCCTCGACCGGTTGAGGTGAGGGGATAGAGGAGAGACAAAAGAAGAAAAGCAACAAGACACAACAAACACTGGTCAGGTTGATGTGACCGGTGACTGCTCATCAGAAACATAGAGCTCCAGAGCCAGGGCAGCCTGCAGAAAGGTACGTGTGTAAGTGTGCCCTCAACAAAAATTATGTAGTAGTCCTTCATTCATTGGGTTTAACAATAGAAGGTTTAAAATGATAAACAATAATCTATTTTAATCTAATCCATGAAATTAAACTAATGGATGTCCTAAACCAGAGCACTGAGGCATTTTGGGGTTTGTATGAGCTGTAAATGCAAACATTTGGCAGACATTAAAAAAAAACCTCACTGTGCTGTGTTAAAACAGTGAAGACACACACAGAGTGAATGACCTACTGAGCCTCAAAATTAAAAAAAAAACAAACAAAAAAAGGTGATTGTATGATAATAGCTGCAGTGTGTGATGTGAATAGGCAGATGTTTTGTAAATGTTTCACATTTATTGTACAGGCTTTATTGTACTTCTTTATGATAAAGTTGTACGTGTACAGTGAGCTCTGATACGTATTTGTAAGTACACAGGAACAACATGCTAATTTTGAAAAATAAGGGGAACTTGGGAACTTGGAATGTATTTATACTGTAAGTATTATCTGTGTAAGGGGTATCTATTCTAACATTACCTGGTCTGTATTATGATACATGCTACACCCTTTCATCTGGCATAAACTTTAATGGTGTAGGTACTTTTACTGCAGGATACCTGCTCTATAATTACAGGCTATTAGATGAACATAACAAAAGTGTAGTAATGATTTTTTGCTATGGTTCTATGTCACAGTTAGCATATAGGCTACAGATGAAAGAGTTTTGTATAGCCTATGTTCGTCCTTAGGACAGTCTCATCCCACTTCACCAGCAAATGTTAGATGGTTTTATGACTGTGGTGCCCCCCCCCAACCCATTTTGAGAGCCAAATGCAAATAAAATGAAAGATGAACACAACATTGTTTCTCAGCTCAAGCTTTTGTTAATAGTGTAATGCTAACTTGCAGGTAGTTTTCCTGTGGTTGGATTGTAACATTAAGTTAAGAGTTGTCACCTGAAGATGGCAGACTGAATTAAGACCTCTGGTCATAGTGAGTTTGGAGCTCCCTCTACTGGGCTAACTGTGCGACTGTATGAAACTACAATGCAGTCCACATCCATCCAGTCATCTATACCACTTATTCCTGAATAGGGTCTAGGGGGTGCTGGAGCCTAGGTACTGTGGTATTCTGTTGAGGGCAAGAGTCGGGGAAGCACTTTGAACCATAGAAACCTCCAAAACCAACTGACAGGGTGACGTTCGTGAAGAAGTGGACATCATGAGCATTACGAAGAAGGTCATCATGGAAGACAGTAATGCTGTTCCAGTTAAACAGGAAATGCTGCCAGAAGTGAAACTCAGCCTTAGATGATATCGATGCAAACTGTACCAGTGAGTGAGGAAACACAAGAGGTGAGGGAGAGTAGGTAGGAGATGAAAGCCAGGCCTTGAGGAATGATATGAAGAGCCTAGTTGAGCCGAACAAGAGGTGAAAGCAGTTAAAGTTTGGAGCAAGAAAGTGCCAGGAGTAAGCTGGAGATCAGGTTGATGTGGTTGAGTCTGGAGGACGGCAGGGAAGATAGGTACCATGTATATTTGGATCCCTAAAAACTCCAGCAAGGTGGAGGGACCTTCAGTCTTTTCTTTAGCTAGAGGTACTTTGAATGAGGAAATGAGGGTGGACAGGCCTGGGACAGGGAAAAGATGGAGGAGACACTGGGAAAAAATTGTCCACAAGGTGAACCAAGTATGGAATTTTGGAGGTGCACGAGGCTTCTGCAAATTAGTCAAACAACTTAGGGCTGCACCAGCGTATCCTGAAGAGGTGCCAGAAGTCTGAGCGAAGAGGCAGGACTTATTAAACTCTAGCTAGTTTAATAAGTGAAATAGCATGATGTACTGAAACGTATTTCAATTTCAGCACACACACACTCACTCACTCCTACGGGCAATGTAGAGTTACCAATCAACCTAAGCCGCATGTCTTTGGACAGTGGGAGGAAGCCCGAGTATCCGGAGAGAACCCACGCAAGTATGAGGAGAACATGCAAACTCTGCACAGAAAGGTCGTGAACTCAGAACCTTCTCGCTGCGAGGCAATGGCGCTACCCACCGTGCCACCGCACTGCCCCAATGAGAAGTCATAACTGCAAATCAAACAGTTTATACTGGGGGTCGATCTGCCATGAGGAGCAAAGAGGTTGACAATAAGACTTTTTTGTCAGAGTATTTTCCGGTTGCTACTCCTATGTGGTAGATGTGAATGGCGGAGAAAGTCAGTTGGTGAGATTAACATTTTCAGCGCCACAGACTGATTCAGCTCCGCAAACTGATAGCGGACATTTGGCGCATGGTGGGAAGTGGACATCACACATCATAGTCATCCCCATCACTGAGGAGAATGAGCACAGAAGGCACAGAGCTTCAGTCTCTGTGGTGACAGAAACAACAACAGAAGTGAAGAGAAAGGAGGGGTGGGAGGTGAGAAAAGAGATAAATCATATGTGCTGCAGAAGGCTTCGGTCAAAAAGCTGCCAGAGTTTGTCAGCTTCTCCTCTCTGATGATGGAGACCTCGAAGGCAACTGAACTCTGCTTTCCACAGCTCCTCAACAAATCCTGTGTCAAGTCACAGCGTCCTCAGTTTGAGGCCATGCTGACTTACGTTGTACTGTTCTCCATCTCTCTGCTCAGTGCATTTCTCAACCTGCTGGTCATCATCTCTGTCTCCCACTTCAAGTAGACAAATATTTCATTAATTGATGAAACTTGTAAATAGTAATAAAAAGCTCACTCTTTGGAATTAAGGAAATATAATCACCTGATTTCCAAATGTGAGACTAAAGTATTTTTTGCAAAGATTATTTTATTTGTCTTTGTTGTATCTTTTTTATCTTAATGGTAACTAACATTTTAAATAATGATAAATGTATTGCTGCTCTTCCTCTCCAGGCAGCTCCACACCCCTACGAACCTCCTCATCCTCTCTTTGGCTGTCTCAGATTTCTTCATGGGCCTCCTCATGTTGTTTCAAATTATGCTCATAGACGGCTGCTGGTACCTTGGTGATCTCATGTGTGCTGTGTATCAGTATGCAGACTACGTTATTACTTCTACATCAGTAGGAAACATGGTTCTTATATCTGTTGACCGCTATGTGGCCATTTGTGATCCTCTGCATTATTCCACCAAAATCACACAAAAAAGAGTTAAGATCTGGGTTAGTCTGTGTTGGATATGTTCAGTAATCTTTCAGAGTCAGATTCTGAATGATGTTCTGGAACAACCAGGCAGGTTTAACTCCTGCTTTGGAGAGTGTTTCATTGTCATTAACTACATTGCTGGACTTGCAGATCTTATTTTTTCTTTTATTGCTCCCATTACTCTTATTGTAGTTCTGTATATGAGAGTGTTTATGGTGGCTGTGTCTCAGGCTCGTGCCATGAGGTCTCACATTTCAGCTGTCACACTCCAGGGTTCAGTGAAAGTAACTACTAAAAAATCTGAGCTGAAAGCTGCCGGAACTCTGGGTGTCGTTGTTCTTGTGTTTTTAATATGTCTCTGTCCATATTATTGTGTTGCTCTTACAGGCCAAGATAACATGTTGAATGCTTCCTCTGCTGCCTTTGTGATATGTTTGTACTATATTAACGCCTGTCTAAACCCTCTGATCTATGCCTTTTTTTACTCCTGGTTTAGAAAATCAGTTAAACTCATTGCTACACTTAAGATACTGCAGCCCAACTCTTGTGATGCCAACATGCTGTAGAGCAGCACTGCAAATTTACGCTCCCTCGGTAACAAGATGGATGAACTAGAGCTTCAGGTGGCAATGAACAGGTTGGTTAAGGACTGTTGTGTTATGTTTTTCACCGAGACCTGGCTTGATTCATCCATACCGGATGCGGCTATCGAGCTAGTAGGCCGCACTGTACATCGTCATGACAGGAGTGGGGACTCTGGTAAGAGCAGAGGAGGGGGACTATGCATATATGTGAATAATTCCTGGTGTACTAACTCTAAGATCGTTGCCAGTCACTGCTCCCCGGATGTGGAGTATATGATGGTTAAATGCAGACCTATCTATCTTCCAAGAGAGTTCACTGCTGTCATGGCAATTGCTGTGTACATACCTCCTGATGCTAGCGCCAACTTGGCACTGGGACTTTTGCATAGCATGATTAGCAGTAGCCAAGACAAGTACCCCGAGGCTGTACATATTATTGCCGGGGATTTTAATCATGCTGAGTTAAAAACTGTGCTGCCTAAACTTTATCAGCATGTGAAATGTGCCACCAGAGGAGATAGGATATTAGACAAGGTCTATTCTAATATAAAACATGGCTACAGAGCTATGCAGCTCTCACATCTGGGCCAGTCAGACCATATGTCTCTGCTTTTAGCACCAGCATATACCCCCCTCAGGAAACAGGCTCCTACCAAAATAATGCCTGTCAAAATTTGGCCCGTGGGTGCCTCTCATCAGCTGCAAGACTGTTTTGAGAGAACCAACTGGGACATTTTTGACCATCCAGAGCATACAGTGGCAGTCCTATGCTATATTAAATATTGCATAGATTCTGTTACTGTGGATAAGCGTGTCCGGGTCTGCTCCAACCAAAAACCCTGGATGACTAGAGAGGTTCGACGACTGTTACGGGAGAGGAACATAGCCTTTAGGTCAGGCGACAGGAATTCATACAGTTGTGCCAGAGCTAATTTGAGGAGAGGTATTCGACGGGCGAAACTGCATTACAAGCAGAGGATTGAGGATAATATTAGGACACATAACACGCGGCAGGTGTGGCAAGGGATACAGCACTTAACCAATCATAGATCAAACCTCGCTGCTGTCGACGGGGACCCTTCACTGGCAGAGGAATTGAACCTCTTCTTTGCCCGTTTTGAGGTGGAGCCACCAGAGACAGCCGTATCACAGCTACCAGCCCACAGCGGCCCCTCCCACAGGGTGGAGGAGTATGAGGTGAGGCGCACGCTGAGGTCTGTGAATCCGAGGAAGGCTGCTGGACCTGATGGCATTGCTGGTCGGGTGTTGAAGGACTGTGCAGATCAGTTGGTGGGGGTCTTTACCAAGATCTTCAGTTGGTCCTTACAACAGTCTATTGTCCCACCTTGCCTCAAGTCCTCAACCATTGTCCCTCTGCCTAAAAAATCTACAAGCACCAGCCCTAAGGATTATAGACCAGTTGCACTCACCCCGGTTATCATGAAGTGTTTCGAGAAACTGGTACGTAGTTATATCACCTCATGTCTTCCATCTAACCTTGACAGCCACCAGTTTGCATACCGGGCAAATAGATCTACAAAGGATGCCATCAACACCACTCTCCATACTGCTCTGTCTCATTTGGAGCAGCCGGGGAGCTACGTGCGGCTGCTGTTTGTGGATTTTAGTTCCGCCTTTAACACCATCCTCCCTCACAGACTTGTATCCAAACTACAGGCTCTTGGACTTTCCAGCTCCATATGTCATTGGATTCTGGATTTCTTGACTGCCCGCCCGCAGAGGGTTAGAGTAGGTTCTCATATGTCGACTGCCCTCACTCTCAGTACCGGCTCCCCACAGGGCTGTGTGCTGAGTCCCCTGCTTTATACCCTATATACACAAGACTGTACCTCTACCCACCCCAGCAACACCATCATTAAGTTCGCTGATGACACCACTGTCGTGGGGCTTATCTCCGGGAATGATGAGTCCGCGTACCGGGATGAGGTAGAGTGGCTTTCTGGCTGGTGTCGGGAAAACAACCTGATCCTCAACACCGCCAAGACCAAGGAACTGGTGGTGGACTTTAGGAGGAATAAAACAGACATTAAGCCACTGTTCATTGATGGAGTCCAGGTGGAGAGGGTGGCCGCTTTTGGGTTCCTGGGCGTCATCTTTGAGCAGCACCTGACTTGGGGCGCTAATACCATTGCTTTGGTAAAGAAGGCCCAGCAGAGATTGTATTTTCTCAGTCTTTTGAAGAGAAACAATCTGAATGAGAAACTGCTGGTGTCCTTCTACCGCTGCACGATAGAGAGCATTTTAACATACTGTGTCTGTGCCTGGTTTGCCAGTTGCACAGCTGCAGACAGGAGAGCGCTCCAGAGAGTTATCACCAGAGCTCAGAAGATCATCGGCTGCCCCCTACCATCTCTGGAAGAACTGTACAGTTCCCGTTGCTTGAAAAAAGCACAAAACATTTTGCAGGACCCATCACACCCTGAACATTGTCTGTTTGAGCTGCTGCCTTCGGGGAGAAGATACAGAACAATTAAAGCAAGGACAAAC
>NW_018128448.1:38035-52430 GCF_001952655.1 Monopterus albus
TAGGCAGGACTCAAACTCAGGTCAGAGAGATATTTATTTGACAGTATGGAACGGAAAGGGGGTGGCAAGGATCAGGCGCGGAGCTGCCGGCGTGGGTCTCGGGTGATCGGGCCGCAGAAATGACTGGACCACTGGAGGAGCCGCCCGGGGTCGGAGGAGAGGTTTTGGCACTGCGTATAGAGCAGAGAAGGAGATTAAGAGAGGAGACAACAGGCAGATGAGGGTGCGATGATGCTGAGCACAACACAGGTGACCTGCGTATAGAGGACTGCTGGCTCCGGGCTGGAGAGCGTGCTTGGAACCCAGCGCCGAGGTATGCAGACAGGAACAAGGGCCCACGCTTAACGGACCCAGGCATTGGATGTGGACCCCCACCAACGATCGTTGCTCGGCAGCAAGACCCACGGAGACATAGGTGGCATGAGGCAGCAGTTCAAAACATAAGACACTCCTCCGTAATCAGTTCCAAAAATAAACAGAAGATACTCCGTGGTAATGAGTTCAAAAATAAACATAAGATCTCTCCACTAGTCAGTTCAAAAAATAACAGAAGATACTCCTTGGTATTGAGTTCAAAAATAAACGCAAGATCTCTCCAACAGTCAGTTCAAAAATAACAGAAGATATTCCTCGGTAATCAGTTCACAAAACAGAAACAAGGAACTTACTCAAGTCGACACAGTTGAATAACACCAATATACCAGGGAAGGATGATCTTAGTAGACCTCAGGATCCAGGACATGAAACACGCAGAGTTACCGGCAGAAGACTGAGAGATCGTCTGGCAGCGAGGACACACCAGCGCCATGTTTAAGTACATAGCGGTTAATTGAGGGCAGGTGTGCCTCGTCGCCGGGAGCGTGTTCCTACGTGAGCAGGGGTGGAGTCGCTGATAGCCCTGGTAACAGCTGCCGAGGTGCCAGGGACGGCCTGATCCGCGGACGTAACAATCTGTTACCTGGAGCCACATGGAAGATCATCATTTATGGACAGTGTTCAACAACACTGAAATATTTGATCAAAGTAAATACTGGAACACAGTGCTACTGAAAGAAGCTTGTGCTATTAGCAATAATAAACCTGATTTGAACAGTGGTTTAAAATTCTACAGGGAATTGAAGCTGTTTGGATAATGTTTGTGGACAGGTCTGTGAGTTTTCCTGTTTCTGAAGATGGAGAGAGAGGTAAAATCAAAAGGTTTGAGTAAATAGCCATTATGCCTCTGTCCTTTTTAGGCATAGCTTTACTCTTATATGTAGGGGTCTGCTGGGAGAAATGGGCCAAAATTCTTGCAGTGTGCTGTGCAAAGTTTGTAGAAGGCTAAAAAACTGAAATTCAATTTTTTTCTACTTTTATTCTGAAATCAAAATTGTAGACATGTTCCTACCCATATAAGATTCCGAGAGTCTCCTGATTGAGGGCTGAGCTTGTCTCCTTTAATGGAGAGCCAGGGTAACATCACACAGAGACCAACAAGCTTCAGTTCAGGCAACTTTAACTGCAGTTCTCTCACCAACTTTGAATGGTGAGACGCCACCTTTGGCTGTGTCAGTTATGATTGCAGGTATATTACCAGGCCTGTGTCTTAGGCTGCTTTTGGTGCTATCTGCCATGTTTGGGTGAGATGCAAATAAAATGCTCCAACAGGCCCAAGATGCTTGTAACTGTGCTCAAGAGGTCAGAGATGCTTAGCTGACTGTGTGGATGGCATGGCTCATCAGCTCCATTAGCTGAGTAGACCCAATGACCTCCAGTCACTCCAGGTGACCACAGGGTCCAGCTGAATGCCAAGCAAACATGGACAGCAGAGTGGGAAGTGACAGGGCTCCCCTAAGCTTTCCGCTCAGAACCAATGTTTCTAAGAGGCCAGTCTCCCAGTACAACGTTCCAAGGTAGCCACTTTCTTGGAAGACCCTTGGAGCAGACCCCTGGGTGGTTTTCGTCATGATTATTATTGATTTTGGAATAATATTGTATCCTGTCTGTTTTGATTCATATTTATGTTCAAAAAACATTTAGTTTTAGTCTGTTCAATAAATTCTTATCCTGTTCGGCTCGCGACCTAAAGTGTGCTTTGAGTTTTGGACCCCTGTGCGATTGAGTTTGACACCCCTGACTTAGAGTAAAACTGCTTGGTGTCTCAAATGAGACTTCACCATGATCCGAGAAATGTATTAGGTCGTGGTGACAAACTAATATAATAGTTTGGTTAAAGTGATAATATGTAACCTTTGTATAAACAATTTTTCTATGTATATCACATATGAGCCAAAAGATTATGACACAGCTGAAATGAATAACAATCATCTTGTAACAAAAGCTCATACCACTGTCTGGAATCATTTTAGACAGTGAACAGTCACAGTAGGTGTGCTGCATGCTGGAGCAGGGAGCAGGTGTAAAGACCTGAGAAATTCTAACAAGAGCTACAAACTAATATAATAGTTTGGTTAAAGTGATAATATGTAACCTTTGTATAAACAATTTTTCTATGTATATCACATATGAGCCAAAAGATTATGACACAGCTGAAATGAATAACAATCATCTTGTAACAAAAGCTCATACCACTGTCTGGAATCATTTTAGACAGTGAACAGTCACAGTAGGTGTGCTGCATGCTGGAGCAGGGAGCAGGTGTAAAGACCTGAGAAATTCTAACAAGAGCTCAGCTGTTATGATGAGACAACTGGGTCAGAAACAACAAGGCTTGTTGGCTGCTCCTGGTCAGCAGTGGTGACTACCTACCAACAGTGGAGGGAGTAAGTAACCACAGACTGACACATTATTGACAATGTAAGCTATCCTATGTGAGCTATGTGTATGTTACTGGCTCTTGCAGGCCAAGATAACTTAATTAGTCCTTTGGTTACTGCATTTGTGGTACCTTTGTATGATTCTAATGCCTGTTTAAATTCTATAATCTATGCACTCTTTTACCCCTGGTTTAGAAAATCAGTTAAACTCATTTTTACTCTTAAGATATTGCAGCCTGGCTCCTGTGAGACCAACATGCTGTAGAGAAACAAGAAACTATATCATGCAGATACAAAATTGCAAGTCTGTTTTTAGGCATAGACAAGGCAGTTTTTAGTTGTTCACCAAGTGGACAAACAAACAAACAAACAAAAAAGCACAAACTTACATTGTCTCATACAGAAACGTTGCTCTGCAGCTGCTACTTACAAGGACTGAACAGAAGCCTCTGATGTACATGTTGTATGTTTTATACCTCATCTGACGTGGTGATGAGAAGACACAAAACAGAAGTTGAATGAAACTGAATAAAGTTTCATGTTCAAAAAAGTAATGCAGAATCATAACTGTCAAATGTTTCTATCAAAAAGATCAATAACCATATGGACATCAGTGACTGTTACTGTATATATATATATATATATAGGGTACCGAAATGCCTACTAACAAAGAGACAGCGAGCTCAAACTGTGGTGGTGGCAGCTAGTAATGGCACTTTTGTGGCAACAGGAGCTGCCACTCACTTTCTTTTTGATCACAATGGATCTGACATGAAGCTGTGATGTTGAAGTCTCACTTGTAGTTTTAGTTTGAAGGCATTTACTGAATATCCACATTAGAAGAATAGTTTGGGAAATTGTAGCTTATTTTATACATGACTGAAATGCTTGAACCACAGACATGATCAGATACTTGGTATCCTCCCTTGTGATGTTGTGTGAGGCCTGCTGTGCAGCATGTGAACATCCTGAAACATCTGTAAAAGTATGTTTCCATCTACTTCACTAGACACTATGGCTTTCATCTTTAAATATTTGAACATACAGGAATTTGACTCCGGTACAAAGACTCTCAATAGGTTGTAAGGCAACAAGAAATAACAATGAGAATAAAAAATAAAAATTGAGCAATAAAAATGGGAATAAACAGTGTGTGCAAATGGGAAATGTGTGCAATCAAAAATTGAAAAAGAATGAGAAAAAAAAATATGTACGTCTATATACATTATGGTAGAAGAGCTTTCAGTTTACCGCACTGGGGTGATTGCTGTGTCCTATCATACAGTCATGGGTTTAGTGTCCATCAGAGTGACAGCCCAGGGGAAGGAACTGTTCTTGTGACTGGTTGGTAATGGCGCTGATGTTGGATGTTCACTTCAGGTCCTAGGAGAGAGTGGAGTCCAGGAACTTGAAGGACTCTATGCTGATACAGTGCTGCCGAGTATGGGGTTGGGGGGGGCTCTTTCTAGAGTCCACTGTCATCTCCACTGTATTGAACATGTTCAGCTCCAGGTTGTTGTGACCACCTGTTTAACCTCCTGTCTGTAGGCTGACCGATTACCGTTATGTCATCTGCGAACATTAAGAGTTTAACAGAGGGGTCCCCTGAGGTGCAGTCATTGTTGTAAAGGGAGAAGAGCAGCGGGAAGAGCACTCCATCCCTCCTGTGTGAAGCCAGAGCATCCTCATTTTGAGACCATACAGACTTACATTCTAGCTCACTGTGTCTCTCAACCTGCTGGTCATCATCTTTGTCTCTCACAAAGATGCCCTATCTCTAAGGGTGTGCCCTTAGGGATAGGGTGCAGAGCTCAGTCACCCGTGAGGAACTCAGAGTAGAGCCTCTGCTCCTCCATGTTCAGTGGAACCAGTTGAGGTGGCTGTTTAGGATACCCTCTGGACGCCTCCCTGGGGAGGTATTCCGGGCATTTCCCTCCGGGAGAAGGCCTTGGGGCAGACCCAGGACACATTGGAGAGACTATGTCTCCCAGCTGGCCTGGGAACACCTTGGAGTTCCTCCTGAGGAGCTAGAGGAGGGGTGGGGAGAGTGAAGTCTGGGAGGCTCTGCTCGGGCTACTGCTCCCGCGACCTGATCTCAGATGAAGCGGGATGGATATATGTCACAGTTCACTTTACAGGAGCCGAATGCAGAGCAGCAGAAAGATATAGAAGAGGGTTCATGTGCAGAGACAGCTGCAGGCGAAGGCAGACAAATCAGTCTGCAGTAAATTTCAGCAGTCAGCATGAAAAGCTACAGCACAACTTAAATCCTGAGAGAAGCTCCTGAATAATAGTAACCACAGCGAGGACAAGCACCTGGCGGCATTAAAAATGCTGCCACTGTGCTCACAGTTCAGAACGAAACACATGGTGCATGATTAAAGCAATCAGCAGCACACAGATCTCTTACTGCATCAGTGAAAACCTGCTGGCAGAGGCGACAGTCTGGCATCTGTCTTTAAGCCTACCTTAAAATGCTGCCTCATTCCTTCTAAGTGCTATTCCAGCTTTGAGCTACAAATTTTTGTTTTAACGCTGCACTGCCCTATCTTATGTGCAGTGGTTTATTCCCCGCCTAAATCTAAGGACTTCATTAACGAATTTGGGGAACTCCTGGCGGAGCTCATCCCACCGTTTGACAGCTTTCTTATTTGTGGAGATTTTAACATCCACGTTAACTGTGCTTCCGACCAGCTAGCGAATGACTTTAATTCCCTATTGGACTCTTTTGATCTCACCCAGTCAGTAGTATGCCCCACTCGTCAACGTGGGGGCACACTCAACTTCGTCATCTCACGGAGATTGTCTGTGTGCATTGGTGATGTATCAAATATGGCTATTTCTGATCATTTTTTTTTGTCAGTTTTGAGGTCCTAGCTCTGCTAAGTCTACATAGACCCACAGCTCTTTGTCAGTGCTGCAGAGTGATCACCCCTACTACGGCCTCTGATTTTGCTGCTGCTTTCCTAGCCTTGGACTTTTATCCTTCAGAAGCCCTGAAGCTTCTTTCATGCCCTGATGACTTTCTCTCCTCTTTTGACTCTACATGCTCCCAGATTATGGATTCCATTGCACCCTTCAGGAAGAAGATATCTAGAAACACTTCTGCCCCATGGTTAAATGACACCACCCGGGCATTGCGGAGATGCTGCAGGCAGGCTGAGCATAGATGGAAAAGGATGGCCTGCACGTCTCTCTAGGCGTTTTAAGAGACAGTTTGGTTACCTATCAGAAATCTGTAAAAGATGCTAAAACTCATTATCTTTCTAACATTATTTAAACTAATATTCATCATTCTAGAGCTCTTTTTTAATACCATAAAATCTGCTATTAATCCTGCTGCTACCCTGTCTAATGAGGGGTCAGTTCAGACCTGTAATGAGTTCCAACATTACTTTATTGATAAAGTTTGGGCCATTAGACAGAGTATTCCCAAGACCACTCCCCCTGTACCAACTGTCTCTCATGTTCAGTATATCTTGGAATCTTTTACTCCGATTTCTCTGGTGCAACGTAAAAATTTTGTGCAACAGTTAAAACCTGCTTACTGCCCCTTAGCTCCTGTCCCGGCCAGGATAATCAAGGAGGTCATCGACACTGTTGGACCCTCTCTGGTCATATTTGGTAACAGCTGCCTCAGTATGGGCAGTGTCCCCTCTCCTCTTAAGCATGCTATAGTGAGACCTCTCCTTAAGAAGCCCAACCTCGACTCCACTATTTTGTCCAATTTTCGCCCAATTTCTCTTATTATCGTTTTTATCTAAGGTCTTGGAAAAAATTGTTCTTACACAGCTACAGTCTCATCTGGAATGTCTGGATGTTGCTGAAAAATTTCAATCAGGTTTAAGGTCCCGCCACAGCACTGAATCTAGATCATGAAGGTCCATAATGATATCACTATGGCCCTTGACGCCAAGCGCCCTGTCATTATAGCTCTTCTCTAGATCTTTCGGCAGCTTTTGACATCATCGACCATGCAGTTATTCTTTCCCATCTGGAACATTATGTTGGCCTGAGAGGCACGGTTTTAAATTGGTTTACGTCTTTCCTGACGAATAGGTCCTTCTCTGTCGTTATTGACAACTATTCCTCTGCCATTGCCCCTCTTTATTCTGGTGTCCCCCAAGGCTCGATTCTGGCCCCATTATTTTTATATACAGTATGTCTCCACTTGGCTCAATCATATCGAGGCACAATGTTCAATTTCATTTTTATGCGGATGACATTCAGATCTACCTGCTGCTGATGCAATGTGATTCGAATGCTCTAACCCCGTTGCATAATTGCCTTCATGATGTCAAACATTGGCTATCACAGAATTTTCTTCACCTAAATGAAAGTAAGACTGAATACATTGTTTTTAGTCCCGACTACTCCGCTATTGTATCTAATCTAGGGACCTCAGGCCCATTACTTACCGATACTGTCAAAAACCTAGGAGAGTTGTTTGACAGCAGCCTCAAATTTGACAAACAGATCAAATCTGTGGTCAAAACTAGCTTCTTCTACCTGAGGCTTTTAAAGAAGGTGAAGCCCTTCTTGTCACATGTCAATTTAGAAAAAGCCATTCATACCTTCATCACTTCATGACTTGATTACTGCAATGCCCTCAATATCGGAAATAATATATCTCTTTTTTGGAAGCTTCAACTGGTACAGAACGCTGCAGCTCGTCTACTGTGTGGATGTCTGGTCATTTGGTGAGCAGGAGATCACACCTCCCTGCTGGAATGTGATCTACACCGGGTGTCTGTGTGTGTGTGTGTGATGTTAATTTGTATGTTAAACTGGCCAGGTGGTCATAACTGAGTTATCGTGTTAAGTCCAAACTAAAAACGTATCTTTTTAGACAGGCTTTTTGTGCTTAATCTGTTCCAGTGGCATCATGTTGATGTCTTTTAGTTCACTGTTTTATACTTATATTTGATATGGAAGCCTTCCATTAGCCTTCGATTTATATCTTGTGTTTTTATTTTTCTTGTTTTTGGTCTTATTGCTATGTTGTTGGTTATTTATTTCCATATGTTGTTTTGTGAAGCACTCTGGGCTCCTATTGCTAGATTTAACCCAATTCTTCTGTTGGAAGCGCAAGAAGTGAAGACAGGAGAGGACTGTTTAAAATTAACAAAGTTTACTTGAAGTCTGGGCACAGGTGAAGTTTTACAGTGCTGGATTCAGAGAGACAGAGCTCACGCAGGAAAATCCGTTATCTGAATCATGAGTTATGTTTTCACAATACTTTAATCTTCTTCGGCTGCTCCACCCTGGACAGAGGTACAACATTTCACACTTCGTAATCCTGTTGGCCATTTGGTGTAAGTAGGTCTACCCCTACCTGCGCCTGCTTGCTGAAATTTGATCGAAAACAGGTGTGAGTGTGTGTGTGTGTTTCTTTGATCCATGGACTCTGAACAATGGGTGGTCTGGGCTGCAGGCCCCCCTGTGTGTGTGATGCTAATAAGTATGCTAGACTGGCCAGGTGGTCATCTCAGGTTGTGGGACCCCCTGCCTCTGCAGGGCACCCCATGACAAAGCAGAACTTGGAATATGCTAAGTGGGTCTAGGTGAAGTAAAATAGGCCATCTGGTTACTTGATGTCCTGTCTCTGCAGAATTTGCAGCATGCAGTTCCAAAGTTTCACTCAGTACAATACAGCAGTCATCAATACAGTTTTAATATGTATAAGCAGGGAAAATAAAGGAATGAAAAGTAACTAAAGCTTATACAGTAACTAGAGCCTATAAGAATTAAATCTTACATAATGGAGTTGTAAAGTGCTATACAAATAAAGTATTATTATTGTGTGAATGCTGTAAAGCATCCACACTATGCTCTTCTGTTCTTTATTTATTATTGTCTGGATGCTGGGAAACATCCAGACAATAAATTAATACACTATGTTATCCTGTTCTTTATATTCTGATTTCTTCTGTCCATTTTTTGGCACTTAATTTCTTCAGCATACTTTCAGCTACAACAGCCATGAAGTTATGAAGAAATGTTCAGCTCTTCAAGGACATTCATGCTTCTCTTCAGGATTTTTCTAAACCTTATACCTTTGAAATATTTAGCTTTATTTTGAAAGTTTTGCCCCATTCAAATGAATGGGAAAAATTTTCACATCTTAATATCTTCAGCATACCTTCAGCTAAAACCACCATTTCAACAAATAAATGGGGAAACTTCAGCATATTTTTAGCTATTTCAGGTAGCAAAATGTTCAGCTCTTCAAGGACATTCATGCTTCTCTTCAGGATTTTTCTAAACCTTATACCTTTGAAATATTTAGCTTTATTTTGAAAGTTTTGCCCCATTCAAATGAATGGGAAAATTCTACTTCAGCATACTTTCAGCTATTTCAGGTATCAGAATGTTCAGCTCTTCAATGACAGTCATTTCTAAATTTCATACTTTTGAAATATTTTGCTTTATTTTGAAACTTTTGCACCATTAAAATGAATGGGGAAATTTTACTTCAGCATACTTTCAGCTATTTCAAGTATCAACATGTTCAGCTCCTCAAGGACATTCATGCTTCTATTCAGAGTTTTTCTGAATTTCATACTTTTGCGATATTTAGCTTTATTTTGAAAATCTTGCCCCATTCAAATGAATGGGGAAATTTTACTTCAGCATACTTTCAGCTATTTCAAGTATCAACATGTTCAGCTCCTCAAGGACATTCATGCTTCTATTCAGAGTTTTTCTGAATTTCATACTTTTGAAATATTTTGCTTTATTTTGAAACTTTTGCACCATTAAAATGAATGGGAAAATTTTGCTTCAGCATACTTTCAGCTATTTCAAGTATCAACATGTTCAGCTCCTCAAGGACATTCATGCTTCTATTCAGAGTTTTTCTGAATTTCATACTTTTGAAATATTTTGCTTTATTTTGAAACTTTTGCACCATTAAAATGAATGGGAAAATTTTGCTTCAGCATACTTTCAGCTATTTCAAGTATCAACATGTTCAGCTCCTCAAGGACATTCATGCTTCTATTCAGAGTTTTTCTGAATTTCATACTTTTGAAATATTTTGCTTTATTTTGAAACTTTTGCACCATTAAAATGAATGGGAAAATTTTGCTTCAGCATACTTTCAGCTATTTCAAGTATCAACATGTTCAGCTCCTCAAGGACATTCATGCTTCTATTCAGAGTTTTTCTGAATTTCATACTTTTGAAATATTTTGCTTTATTTTGAAACTTTTGCACCATTAAAATGAATGGGAAAATTTTGCTTCAGCATACTTTCAGCTATTTCAAGTATCAACATGTTCAGCTCCTCAAGGACATTCATGCTTCTATTCAGAGTTTTTCTGAATTTCATACTTTTGAAATATTTTGCTTTATTTTGAAACTTTTGCACCATTAAAATGAATGGGAAAATTTTGCTTCAGCATACTTTCAGCTATTTCAAGTATCAACATGTTCAGCTCCTCAAGGACATTCATGCTTCTATTCAGAGTTTTTCTGAATTTCATACTTTTGAAATATTTTGCTTTATTTTGAAACTTTTGCACCATTAAAATGAATGGGAAAATTTTGCTTCAGCATACTTTCAGCTATTTCAAGTATCAACATGTTCAGCTCCTCAAGGACATTCATGCTTCTATTCAGAGTTTTTCTGAATTTCATACTTTTGAAATATTTTGCTTTATTTTGAAACTTTTGCACCATTAAAATGAATGGGAAAATTTTGCTTCAGCATACTTTCAGCTATTTCAAGTATCAACATGTTCAGCTCCTCAAGGACATTCATGCTTCTATTCAGAGTTTTTCTGAATTTCATACTTTTGAAATATTTTGCTTTATTTTGAAACTTTTGCACCATTAAAATGAATGGGAAAATTTTGCTTCAGCATACTTTCAGCTATTTCAAGTATCAACATGTTCAGCTCCTCAAGGACATTCATGCTTCTATTCAGAGTTTTTCTGAATTTCATACTTTTGAAATATTTTGCTTTATTTTGAAACTTTTGCACCATTAAAATGAATGGGAAAATTTTGCTTCAGCATACTTTCAGCTATTTCAAGTATCAACATGTTCAGCTCCTCAAGGACATTCATGCTTCTATTCAGAGTTTTTCTGAATTTCATACTTTTGAAATATTTTGCTTTATTTTGAAACTTTTGCACCATTAAAATGAATGGGAAAATTTTGCTTCAGCATACTTTCAGCTATTTCAAGTATCAACATGTTCAGCTCCTCAAGGACATTCATGCTTCTATTCAGAGTTTTTCTGAATTTCATACTTTTGAAATATTTTGCTTTATTTTGAAACTTTTGCACCATTAAAATGAATGGGAAAATTTTGCTTCAGCATACTTTCAGCTATTTCAAGTATCAACATGTTCAGCTCCTCAAGGACATTCATGCTTCTATTCAGAGTTTTTCTGAATTTCATACTTTTGAAATATTTTGCTTTATTTTGAAACTTTTGCACCATTAAAATGAATGGGAAAATTTTGCTTCAGCATACTTTCAGCTATTTCAAGTATCAACATGTTCAGCTCCTCAAGGACATTCATGCTTCTATTCAGAGTTTTTCTGAATTTCATACTTTTGAAATATTTTGCTTTATTTTGAAACTTTTGCACCATTAAAATGAATGGGAAAATTTTGCTTCAGCATACTTTCAGCTATTTCAAGTATCAACATGTTCAGCTCCTCAAGGACATTCATGCTTCTATTCAGAGTTTTTCTGAATTTCATACTTTTGAAATATTTTGCTTTATTTTGAAACTTTTGCACCATTAAAATGAATGGGAAAATTTTGCTTCAGCATACTTTCAGCTATTTCAAGTATCAACATGT
This sequence comes from Monopterus albus, assembly GCF_001952655.1. Taxonomy (NCBI): domain Eukaryota; kingdom Metazoa; phylum Chordata; class Actinopteri; order Synbranchiformes; family Synbranchidae; genus Monopterus; species Monopterus albus. Next base: position 49,613 of record NW_018128448.1, read on the forward strand.
TCAGCTCCTCAAGGACATTCATGCTTCTATTCAGAGTTTTTCTGAATTTCATACTTTTGAAATATTTTGCTTTATTTTGAAACTTTTGCACCATTAAAATGAATGGGAAAATTTTGCTTCAGCATACTTTCAGCTATTTCAAGTATCAACATGTTCAGCTCCTCAAGGACATTCATGCTTCTATTCAGAGTTTTTCTGAATTTCATACTTTTGAAATATTTTGCTTTATTTTGAAACTTTTGCACCATTAAAATGAATGGGAAAATTTTGCTTCAGCATACTTTCAGCTATTTCAAGTATCAACATGTTCAGCTCCTCAAGGACATTCATGCTTCTATTCAGAGTTTTTCTGAATTTCATACTTTTGAAATATTTAGCTTATTTTGAAAGTTTTTGTTAAGATCGCTCGGACACGGAGGTGAGCGAGTGAAAATAGACGGACCCAGGTAGCTGACTTCAGTGCAAGTAGTGCTCAATTTATTTACAGTAATAATAGCAGATAGGTAAATAGACAGGTAAAGTGAGATGGAGTGTAACCGGCCGTCGAGCAGTAGTAGAGGAAAACAGTCAGTTGTGCGATGAATGATGATAGACCGGACGGCGAACACTGGGGGCTGGAGGAGACTGGCTTGACCTACGAGACATGAAAAACAGGGTGAATGCGGAGGAAATCAGATAGTTGGAGTTTGACAGCAGTGGGATATATGATTTCCTGGCTGGTAAAGGGCCCTAGGAACCGAGGCGACAGTTTGGGGCACACTCCTTTCAGGGGTATATGGGCAGAAGAGAACCACACCTGTTGCCCAACCTGGTAGGTGGGAGTGGCCCGGCGGCAGCAATCAGCAAGCCGTTTATTTTGATCTGCTGTACGCAACAGAGCAGCCCTGGTCTCAGCCCAGACGGCCTGACAACGGGTGATATGAGCTTGTACAGAGGGGACAGCAATATCGGTTTCAGCAGAGGACAGAAGGGGAGGCTGGTAACCTAGGGAGACTTGAAAAGGAGAGATACCAGTGGCAGAGCTAGAGAGTGTGTTATGGGCGTATTCCACCCAGGGCAACAACTGGCTCCAGTCCTCAGGTGAGGAACTGGTGACACAACAGAGTGCGTTCTCCAGCTCCTGGTTGAGTTGTTCAGCTTGGCTGTTGGTTTGGGGGTGGTAGTCGGAAGAGAGACAGGCACGTGCTCCGAGGGCAGTGCAAAAGGGAGACCAAACATGTGAGGTGAATTGTGGACCGCAGTCAGAAATGATAGTGATGGGGGTGCCGTGAATACAAAAAACGTGCTGAACCAGGAGCTGGGCAGTGTCTAGAGCATTGGGGAGTTGTGGAAGGGTGAGGAAATGGGCGGATTTAGAGAAACGGTCAATGATGGTGAGAATGACAGTGTTGCCCTGGGAGGGAGGCAGGCCGGTAACAAAATCTAGGGCGATATGAGACCAGGGCCGACTAGGAGTGGTTAGCGGCCGAACAAGACCTGCAGGGGATTGATTGAGGTAGGCCAAGTTCTTATGATCGGTCCAGACTAAAAACGGTTAGTCGGCACCTTCAAGGAGGTGCCGCCATTCTTCCAGGGCTAGCTTAACAGCCAGTAATTCCTTGTTGCCCACATTGTAGTTACGTTTGACCGGGGTCAACCGTCGGGAGTTTTAGGCACAGGGGTGCAAGGCATGGTCTTCCCCGGACTGCTGAGAAAGGACCACTCCCACCCCAGTGTCGGACGTGTCCACCTCTACCACGAACTGCCGTGAGGGATCAGGTTGGAGGAGTACGAGGGCTGTGGTGAAGCAGTGCTTAAGTTCCTGGAAGGCCTACTCCGCTGTCCCGGACCATGCAAACTTCACCTTGGTGGAAGTGGGCTGTGTGAGAGGGACTGCTATAATGCTGTAATTTTTGATGAAACGGTGGTAGAAGTTTGCAAAGCCCAGGAAGTGTTGCAGGCCCTTCCGATTGGTGACAGCAGTGATTTTGGATGGATTGGCATGGAGTCTTCCCTGTTCTATGATGAACCCTAGGAATGCCACGGAGGGGGAGTGGAAGATGCACTTCTCAGCTTTAACATAAAGGCGGTTTTCCAGGAGTCGAAGGAGGACCTGGCGAACGTGCTGGATATGCTTTGTGAGGGAAGAAGAGTAAATGAGAATGTCATCGAGGTAAACAAAAACAAAACGACCAAGGAAAACATGGAGAAGGTCATTGATCAACCCCTGGAAAACTGCCGGGGCATTGGTGAGGCCAAAAGGCATCACCAGATACTCAAAGTGCCCAAGCGGGGTCTTGAAGGCGGTCTTCCACTTATCGTCCTCACGGATGTGTACGAGGTGGTAGGCACTCCTGAGGTCCATCTTTGTGAAGACTGCCGCGCCCTGGAGAGACTCAAAAGCAGAGGTGAGGAGAGGTAATAGATATTTGTTTTTAACTGTAGTAGCATTAAGACCACGATAATCAATGCATGGATGAAGGCCACCGTCCTTCTTCCCCACAACAAGAACCCTGCTCCCAGGGGTGAGGAAGAAGGATGGATCATGCCTGCACCTTGGGCGGTTTCAATGTACTCCTCTAGAGCCTGCTGTTTGGGTTTGGAGATGTAGAAGAGGCGACTGTTGGGCAAGGTGGTTCCCAGGTACAGGTTGATGGCACAGTCATATGGTCTATGTGAAGGGAGAGAGTCTGTGGCTAGGTGTTTGTTAAACACCTGTTGAAGATTGTGGTAGTCTGGAGGAATGGACAGATCAGATGGCTCTGGAGGAGTGGATGGCGAGGAGGTAGTGGGGTGTCTGGCGGGGAGGGAGGTGGAGGGACAGGGGGGGGGCCGCCGG
>NW_018128448.1:52447-60767 GCF_001952655.1 Monopterus albus
GGAACATTGGGGGCTGTGACCCCCAAACTGGGAGAGTGGCTCCAACAGATTCCAAGAACATCTGAGATCTCTGTCCAGAAGAGTGCAATCCTAGGAACAGCTATGATACTGCGCAGGACCCTCAAGCTCCCATGCCTACAGTAGAGGACCCAAGCTTGAAGGAAGAAAAAAAGACTGCCCCCGAAGTGGGGCGAGTGGGGAAGTTTTTGTTTGTATAAATTCCCCACTCGCTCCACTTCAGTGTGTGCGCGTGTGCACTGGTTTATGTTGAAGTGTGTGGGATCAGACCTGTAGCAGAGACCCATGGATGTGGTTGTGTTGGATTTTGGGTCCTGGCTTTGGAGGAAGCTCTTGTAGTAAAGAATGGACTGTAGACGGGACCTGGGTGACCAGCACAAAGGGGACGAGGGCCCGAGCCGCCATTTCTCTGGTCCGATACACTGCTGAACGCCCACATCTACAGACAGACAGTAGCAACATTGTGGAAAGTTACTGACATCATAAACTGTTACCTTTTATTCTTGCATTATGTAACATGAACGTCTGTCCATTACCTCCCCCCCCTGCCCTGGGCCGTAACCCACTACAGAACATAAAAACACTACCTCTGCTGTTTGCACAAACTCCATGCAGTCCCCCTTTTTTGTCATATTATATATGAACCTGCTGCTTTTTTTTTTTTTTACATCATAATTGCTGCTGTCCATGTACATTTCATAAGTTATTATGCATTTCATCACCAATGCCCCTGGTGATGCTAACCACCTGACAATCTTCTTATTATTTGCACTACTGTCACTGTTTGCACATGGCATTGAGTTTCATCACAGCCTATTAGGTTGTACCATTTAGTTTATCCTTATTACTTGAATTCAGTTTTCATATTCTATTTATTCTGTGTTTATTCAAATTTTATTCTATTTTAGTTTCTTAAATGGTATGGGCATTCAACATTAGGTGAGAGAGAAACAGTATTTCAATTTTTCTGTATGTCCTGCACATATAGTGAATTGACAATAAAAATCTTTGATCTTTGATTTGAGCCTGTTTAAATTAATAGAGGAAGTTATATCTCATCATCACAGATCATGTATTGTTATTATAAATGAGGCACTGTTGTAATTCTGTTGTAAATAAAATTCAATTTATTTTAAAGCTGTAACTGAGAAAAATGATGTAATTATGGTGCAGATGATGATTATTAATCATTATTTTGGTATGCAGCCACATTATGTCATGGACAAATTCTCCAGTTAGGAATGATGCCTCATAACTTATTTGCTTTCTGACAATTAGTGACTACTTTTCTGAATACATTAAGCAACATCCATCTTTCTCCCTTAGTGTTTCTCTCTGTCTCTCTCTTCTGGTGAAAAAGCATTCACTGAATCTGAGCAGCTCCCAGGCCAGTATATGTCCAATAATCCCCAAATCAAATATTTTAAATCATTATCCAACTAAACAAATTGTTTCTTTCTGAATCTGAACTAACCTGCTACATCACGTGTGAAATGTTATCTTGATGGGCCACCTGTGTTACCTTTGAAATATTTTGCTTTATTTTGAAAGTTTTGCCCCATTCAAATGAATGGGGGAAATTGTACTTCAGCATAATTTCAGGTATCAAAATGTTCAGCTCCTCAAAGACATTCATGCTTCTATTCAGAATTTTTCTAAACTTCATACTTTTGAAATATTTATCTTTATTTTGAAAATCATGCCCCATTCAAAAGAATGGGGGAAATTGTACTTCAGCATAATTTCAGGTATCAAAATGTTCAGCTCCTCAAGGACATTCATGCTTCTCTTCAGGATTTTTCTAAACTTCATACCTTTGAAATATTTAGCTTTATTTTGAAAGTTTTGCCCCATTCAAATGAATGGGGAAATTCTACACTCAGCATACTTTCAGCTATTTCAGTTATCAAAATGATCTGCTGCTCAAGGACATTCATGCTTCTATTAACAATTTTTCAAAACATCACACTTTTAAAATATTTAGCTTTATTCTTAAAAGTTTGCCCCTTTCAAACTAATGGGGAAATTCTACTTAAGCATACTTTCAGGTATTTCAGGTATCAAAATGTTCAGCTCCTCAAGGACATTCATGCTTCTATTAACAATTTTTCAAAACATCACACTTTTAAAATATTTAGCTTTATTCTTAAAAGTTTGCCCCTTTCAAACTAATGGGGAAATTCTACTTAAGCATACTTTCAGGTATTTCAGGTATCAAAATGTTCAAGTCTCCCAGGACATTCATGCTTCAACTCAGAATTTTTATACACTTCACACTTCTGAAATATTTAGCTTTATTTTGAAAATTTGAAAATCCCCCCATTCAAATGAATGGGAAAATTGTACTTCAGCATACTTTCAGGTAGATATGCCGTTCAGGTGTCAAAATGTTCAGCATTTTCAGGGCGATCCTTAAGCACATAGCATCCACACACATTTTCGACAGGAAATGCATTTCTCTAGTTTTGTTATATTACACAGCCTTATGCTGGTTTACTGTTTGCACATTGACATTGACTGATGTACCAGAGTCAAATTCCGTGTGTAGGTAGAGTCAAATTCCAGGTATGACGTGTGTCCATCATACCTGGCCAATAAAGCTGATTCTGATTCTGACAGATCTGGACCTAGCACAGAGCCCTGTGGAACACCATGACTAACTTTAGTTGACATGGAACATTCATCATTAACGTGAGCAAATTGGAATCTTTCTGAAAAATAAGATTTGAGCCAATTTAGTGCAGTTCCTTTAATCCCAGTAACATGTTTAAGTATCTGTAATAAGATGCTGTGATCAGTGGTGGCAAAAGCAGCACATTAAGGAGGAGATCGTTGGTGACTTTCAACAGTGCAGTTTCTGTACTACGATGGACAATAAATCCTGACTGAAAATCCTCAAATAAATCACATAACTGCTTTGCAACAGTTATTTCAAGGATTTTAGAAATAAAGAGGAGCTTGGATATTGGTCTATAATTAGCTAGGACACCTGGATCCAGAGTAGGGTTGTTGAGCAGAGGTTTAATTATAGCAACTTAAAAAGCATGCGGAACATAGTCTGTTAATTGAGAGAGGTTCATCAGATCTAATATGGATGTGTTGATTAGGGGTAAGACGTCTTTGAGCAGTGTTAGATATTAGTAAATCAGTCAGATAATTGTTAGACAATGTGTTGAATCAGATGTGTTAGTAATGCAGATTTAAAGTCTGCTCTAGTCTGTTTTGTTTCAGTGTTAACAGACAGAATGTTGATTCTAAAAAGTGAATGTATAGTTACTTATGACATCAGTTCTTTTCCTGTATTAACCTTGTATTAGAATATTATGTCTGAGTAAATGAATAATATTGTGTCTGAATAAATGAATGAATGCCTTAGCTACACACCATGTGATAACATACACACACATTGAAATTCTTCATTTTGTTATGACTAGGTAAAAAATGCGGCTGCTCAAAGCATGTGGAGCACTAGATAAGAGATGGAGTCTTCTGACTGACTTCATCTGGGGATGTGTTTGTAATCTTTCTGTGTAAGGGGTTAGCCTAAACCTTGGAAATGTATTAGGCTCTGCGTGGCTGGGACTCCACGCGTGTGTCTGGAAGAGGGAGCAACCCGGGTTGTGTTTGTAATTTTGCTTGTGGTTAAAATAAATCAGCACTAGATGAAGAAAGATGGACTCCTTCATTATTCAGAGCTGTCCAATTAAAGAACTGGGGTACTACAGCAGCCTGGGCGGGATGGGGTCATGGAAACATGTTGATGATTTAGATGAAGCACTTGTTGAGGTCAACTCAGAGAGATCTATGGGAGAGAAGCAGCCTGAATATAGATGAGGTCTTACAGATGCAGGATCACAACATAAGCAGCAGCACATTGATGATGTTAATAAGTGTAAACCCCCAGTACAGAGTCTTCATACAGTCCACTGGCAGTCTTCTCACACTATAAGGTGTTTAGTGCAGTGTGAGTAGCATTGTAGTCTTTTTAACAATATGTGTGGTGTATTGGATGAGAGAGACAGATTATTTAAAAGTCAACTGTGGATCTGAGACAAATTTCAAAATAAGGCTTCATTTTCTTTTCTACCTGGCCAGATAGTGCTGCCCTAGAAAGCTGTCCAGTTTTCCAAATCTGTGCCCAAAAATGCAAAGCATTTCTTAGACCAAGAAAACACTTGCAGTGTCTTTTACAGCATGTTGGTCTCACAGGAGCCAGGCTGCAGTATCTTAAGTGTAACTATGAGCTTAACTGATTTTCTAAACCAGGGGTAAAACAATGCATAGATCATAGGGTTTAGACAGGAGTTAAAATAATACAACCATATCACAAAGGCTGCAGATGAAGCATTCATGAAGTTATCTTGCCCTGTAAGAGTAACACAGTAATATGGGAGGAGACACATTAAAAAAACAATTACAACAACACCAAGAGTCCTGACTGCTTTCAGCTCAGATTTTTTAGTAGTTACTTTCACTGAACCCTGGAGTGTGACAGCTGCAATGTGAGACCTCATGGCATGAGCCTGAGACACAGCCACCACAAATACTCTCATATACAGAACTACAATAACAGTAATGGGAACAATTAAAGAAATAATAGCATCTGCAACTCCAGCAATGTAGTTGATGATAAAAATACACTCTCCAAAGCAGGAGTTAAACCTGATTGGTTGTTCCAGGACATCTTTCAGAATCAGACTTTCATAGATTACAGAACATGTCCAACAAAGACAAACTTGGATCTTGACTCTTTTTAGTGTGATTTTGGTGGAGTAATGCAGAGGATAACAAATGGCCACATAGCGGTCAACGGATATGAGCACCATGTTTCCTAATGAAGTAGAAGCAATAATGTAGTACACATACTGATACACAGTACACATGAGGTCACTGAGGTACCAGCAGCCATCTAGGAGCATAATTTGAAACAACATGAGGAGGCCCATGAAGAAATCTGAGGCAGCCAGAGAGACGATGAAGAGGCTGGTGGGGGTGTGGAGCTGCCTGGAGAGGAAGAATGTATATAAGGAATAGATATATCATTATTTATCATATCCATTGTCACATCATAAAAGCAGAAAACAGGAAAGACTTAATACAAAAAGTTTAGTACAAACAACTTGAAAAATAAGTGAATATTTCCTTTATCACAAAGTGTTGACTTTTTGCTATCAATCACATTCAAAAATTAATTCAATATCTGGATACTTGAAGTGGGAGACAGAGATGATGACCAGCAGGTTGAGAAACACAGTGAGCAGAGAGATGGAGAACACTAGAATGTAAGTCAGTGTGGTCTCAAAGCGAGGATGCTTTGGCTTCATACAGGAGGCGTTGATGAGCTGTGGAAAGCAGAGTTCAGTTTCCTCCGAGGTCTCCATCACCAGAGAGGAGAAGCTACTGAGCTCTGGCAGCTTTTTGACCAAAGCTTCCTGTCGTGCAATGGATTTATGTCTTTCGTCACTTCCCACCCCTCCTTCCTCCTCAGCGCTGCTGATGTTTTTTGTCTCCATAGAGATTTAATTACAATGTCTTTTGTGCATATCTTCCTCAGTGGTGAGGATGACTGTGGTCTGTGTTTATGTCCACTTCGACTTCTGTAGTAGATGTCTGCTGACAAAATTATTTCTAGAAATCCCATTCACAGCAATGACTATTCTATTTAGTTTCAATGAGAATGTGCAAAATGCATGACAAACCTACCATGCACATCATCACAAGAACAGATACCAAGTGTCTGCTATTGTTTTTGGCTGATACTCTTCAATCGTGCGAGATGGGGTACAATCTTTTACATTGCTCTTCTGATTTGGATATAAATGCCTTCAAATTGTAGCTGGAAGTGAGTCTTGAACCTCAGTTTTTTGGGACTGAACATACATAGGCAGCACAGCTATGATTTGTCAGACTAAAATATCCAGTCTAAATCCTAAAGGTGCTGCTTTGGCTAAAATACATGAAACTGAATAAATCCAAAGTACTCCACTGTTGCATACATGGATGAATCACCACGTTGTAACAAGCATTGGAACTCTGACTGTTTTCAGCTACACGGCGCCAGACGCAGAAGGTTGTGATGCTCTGCATGTTGTCACAGATTTCTCTTTTAACAGTGTGTCACAAAGTAACTTCGTCTTATCAATTTTAACATTACAATGACAAACACAGCATGAAATGTTGCTGGCAGGAATATGGTGGATTAAGAACTTGAAAGGCTGCACAGCAATATACCAGTGCTTTATTCTGGCATTTGCATCTTTGTATTTATTTCATCTACATAAAGGCCTTATGATCAGTCTCCAAAGGCAACATGGGGGCGGCTGTGGCTCAGGAGGTAGAGCGGGTTGTTTCCTAACCGGAGGATTAGCGGTTTGATTCCCAGCTTGTCTAGTCAACATGTCGAAGTGTCCTTGAGCAAGATACTGAACCCCCAGTTGCTCCTGGTGATGTCACCGGTGTGTGAGTGCTTGGGAGTGCGAATGGGTGAATGGCCGAATAATGCGTTATCGCTTTGAGTGTGCTGTAAAAGCGTAGAAAGGCGTTATACAAGTTAAGACCATTTAACTCTCATCAAGGAGGTCATACTTAAAGAGCTTGCTTTTCCTTGTTTTTTTGAATTATCTACAATTTTACAATATCTACAACCCTGGAGATGATGAGAGGTCTGCTGTGCCACAAATTTGGTTATGAACACCATCAAACATGTTTAAACCTGACTCAAGTTACTCCACTAAACACTGCCACGTGCTGTGAGTGTGATGCTCACCTGCTGTGATAATCTGGGTGCCAAATGTAATGACAAAGGCAAAAGTAGGATGAAGAGAGGGTATTATAATGGGATGAGATAGACCGTGGGGTAGTTGGCTTGACGCCGGATGTGGGTGCATGGCGTGGCTGGTTTATGTTTAATTTAAGGGATTGGTCGATGAAGAAATTGGTGGGTGTTGTGAAATGAGCCTTCCCTGGTACCGCACGGGCTATGTTTGGCACACGTGGCCCAGTGTTTGGGCGGGGGCCCTGGCTTTCAGGGTGGCTCATACACCATTCACCCATTCACACACTGTATGAAGATAATATTTTATGTATAAACACTGAATATAAACTTGGGGACTTGCACTGCTGTGGGTCTGAGTGTCTGGTGTTGGGCTAGTGGTACCACGGTCTAAGAAAGGGGGTAGGACTAGATAAGTGTATACTTCTTCCTACTGACTTTCAAGCATGTACTATTGGAATGTTGTGATGTTTTATGCGTATTGGTTATATGGTTATTATTTTTGTAATTGTGTGTATACATGAGTGCATATATATAATTTTCTTTTATATGCTTGGAAGAAATAAAGGAAAAAGAAAAAAAAACTTCACCTACAAAAAGAAACATTATTGGCTTCACTGCCAAATCTTTAACGATAGACTTCTGATATGAACGCAGCCCACAGACATCCCCACCACTGAGTAAGATTACTATAGAAGGCGGAGAGACAAACAGCAGCAGAGGTGAGGAGGAGGGGTGGGAGGTGAGGAAAGGCATAAATGACAGGAAGCTTTAGTCAAAAAGCTGCCAGACTCCAGCAGCTTCTTCTCTCTGGTGATGGAGACCTCGGAGGAAACTGAACTCTGCTTTCCACAGCTCCTCAATGCCTCCTGTGTGAAGCCAAAGCGTCCTCACTTTGAGACCATACTGACTTACATTCTAGTGTTCTCCATCTCTCTGCTCACTGCATTTCTCAACCTGCTGGTCATCATCTCTGTCTCGGAGAGTGTATCTTTGTCATTATTGCTGGAGTTCCAGATCTTATTTTCTCCTTCACTGTTCCCATTACTGTTATTGAATTTGTTAGATATTAGTAAATTAGTCAGATAATTATTAGACAATGTGTTAGTAATGCAGTTTAGTAAGATTTGAAGTCTGCCATAGTCTGTTTTGTTTCAAGGTTAGCAGACAGAATGTTGATTCTGAAAAGTAAACTACAGGTGCTTGTGATACCAATTCCTTTTCTGTGTTGAGCTTGTGTTAGAATAATATGTCTGAATGAATGCTTAGCTACACACCACATGACAACAAACACACATTGAAATTCCTCATTTTGTTATGACTAGTTGCTCAAAGCATGTAGAGCACTAGATAAGAGATGGAGTCGTCGGACTGACTCCTGAACAGTTTGAAAGTGCAGCTCCACATTTCCCTTTGGAATAGTAGATTGGTAGATCAAGCAAACGCATTTCGAATATAATGTCGCGAAAAAAAAGTCCTCCCATTCCACATGGAATGTTTTCGGTACGTTTTCGGTTTCTTACTTGATTC
>NW_018128448.1:62111-63296 GCF_001952655.1 Monopterus albus
ACATTGTCGTGCTGGTGAATTGGAGAACGTTCACCAGTGCTGAAACCAGGTTGGTGGCGGCGAAGGGGGAGGAGGGACAGTGGATGAGACCGCCACTGTGCCTACAGATGAGTGATAACACACACACACACACACACACACACACACACACACACACTGCACACCGCAATGAAGAACAGCTTGCTGATACTAACCCACACATGCTTATACAACACAACATTAAGGTATTAGAGAGCAAATTTGAGCCTCAGGGCACCTATGTCAAATATGAATCTGAAGCATATGAACAGTTTCCTCAGTTCATATTCATTATTCAGGGACAGTTAGTTATGTTCCTTGTTGATTCAGGAGCAACTTGACATTGCATAGAGACTTGCATTGCACTTCTCACATTTATCATGGTGCTGACGAGCACTATGAACAGACATGGCTTAGAGTTAAAAATGAAAAAACTGTGCGCATCTGCTATGTACTGGAGTGATTACCTTTACTTTCTCACTGCCACTCTCACAGCTTCACAGTTACAGCTATATGACATTTCTCTGGCCAAGGATAATAATGATGAATGTAAAGATATGAGCCCTTTGTGAAAAGATGCATGCAAACAAAAGATTGGCAGATAACTCAAGATCTATCTGTTTTGTTTTCTTTTTACATTGCAGTGTTTTAAAAGAAGCTTCTCTTTAGTCGTACTCTCAATAAGATCTGTTCAGTTGGTACCTGGAAATACAATGTGAGCTCAGCACTTTTTATCTGACTCACAGGCTGCAGCCACCCTAGTCTTACAGGGAGTCCCTAAGACACTGTGGGCTACACACATTGATGATATTAGCCTCATCAAAGATTTTGCACTGGTTGTAATTACTCCCAAATCTGATTATAGGCCATGTAAACAACTAAACTTTAAAAAAAAAAAGGTATTTATTGATGTCATTATTCCAATGTTTGAATCTTTTAAAGAAGCAGGAATAATTGTACCCTGTGAGAAATCCTCTGTGCGCACTCCCTTGTTCCCTGTAAAAAAAAAAAGTAAGAGATGAAGGTTAACCTATAGAATAGAAATTTGTTCAGGACTTGCAAGCAGTAAATGCTGCAGCCAAGCCTTGAGCCACTTGTTTTGATAAAAGGCATAGCCCTATTGCAATATGTTATACTCTTGCTGAACATAAAGTTAGTCTCTTTAAA
>NW_018128448.1:70615-74951 GCF_001952655.1 Monopterus albus
GTGGAAAACCTGTGAAAACACAACTTGCGATTGTTGAAACTGATGCGAACCCAGATAGAGGTATGATTTAAAAAGGTAATGTGTTCCCCCTATCTTTTTGGATATATGTTATAATATAAGAAACACTGTCATATGCTGTTCATTGAGCTTTTTCCACCCCTGAGAGTGGTTTGGCATTCTGTATTACTACTTTTTGTACAGAAAATAAATGAACAATAACCTGTTAAGTCTTTATTTCACACATCATTCTTAAATAGATCATTTTACAACAAGTAAGAAAACATTCAAACTTATCAAGAACAAGTTGTGTACTTATCTATGTCACCATATGCTGGGTGGGGCTACATCAGATATCTTTAATATCAACTCTATACAGTTATGCGGTTAACCGGTAGCTAACCACAACTTCCTTATCTCTGTCAAAAGATCCAAGGGGGTGGGACGGGAACCCACGTGGGACTAAGAACCGGAAGAACAATTCTGATTGGTAGGGGGCAGGACTAAGAACTGGAAGAATGATTCTGATTGGTTGGGAGGCGGGACTAATGGGCGGGGCAACCTGCCAAATTAATTCTGATGAGAAGTGGTATCTATATTGTGTGTAGCATCCTCTCTCTGTATTACCTGTAGTAAGAAGCAAGAAATGAATATTTGATGCAAATGCTATTCTGAATAGACAGGCTATTCTAGTCTGCCATCCCATGGACCACATATATTGTTAAAAATATGTCCTGAACCAGGACATCATGAGTGTTTGTATCAACTAGATCTACATGTCTGCTGTGAAAATCCCCTCACTGCGACATTGAAAAACTTCCTGATAGACTGGATCTGTTACCTGGAGCCGCGTGGCAGATCATCATTTATGGAAAGTGTTCAACAACATCAAAATATTTGATCAAAGTAAATGCTGGAACATAGTGCTATTAAAAGAAACTTTTGCTATTAGCAATAATAAATCTGCTTTGAACACTGGTTTAAAAATCTACAGGGAATTGAAGCTGTTTGGATAATGTTGTGGACAGGTGAATTTTCCTGCTTCTGAAGATGGAGAGAGAAGTAAAACCAAAAAGTCTGAGTAAATAGCCATTATGCCTCTGTCCATTTTAGGACTAACTTTTCTCTTATATGTAGGGGTCTGCTGGGAGAAATGGGCCAAAATTCCTGCAGTGTGTTGTGCAAAGATTGTAGAAGGCTAAAAAAATTGAAATTAAATGTTTTCTACTTTTATTCTGAAATTAAAATTGTAAACATGTTCCTACCCTCAATCAGGAGATTCTGAGAGTCTCCTGATTGAGGGCTGAGCTTGTCTCCTGTACTGGAGAGCCAGGGTAACATCTCACAGAGATCAACAAGCTTCAGCTCAGACAACTTTAACTGCAGTTTTCTCACCAACTTTGAATAGTGAGATGCTACCTTTGGCTGTGTCAGGTATGACTGTATGTAGTGATGGCCATACAAGAGCCCATGAAGCTTTGAACCCTTTTGGACCATGGTATCAAAAAATGGTTCACTATTCGAAGCTTCAGTCATTGAGCACGTGGGTGACATCTGCTGGGACAGTGGTTGTTGTACAGCCTTGCAAAAGTGACATTGACGCACCTTGCATGTGCACTGTGAGTTTTGTTGTAATGTGGAAATTACTTAAAGCTGAAATCTTCATACATTTTACATGTGTCTGTTTTTCTTTCTTGCCTTATAAAGTATCTTAAATGAAATGTTGACTACCTAAGTAATCCTTCTTCTCCAAGAATTGCTAAAAATATGAAATGGATTTATAATTATTCATCCCAAATTACACACTGGACAGAGCAAATATTTATAGGGTTCAATGAGGCTGTGGATGTAATTAATGTTATTACAATATAATATCGGCCGGTTAACCCGCATGAGACCCTATTGGGAGAGGTCTAACCTTTAACTGCCACTGGCCATGGCAGGGGAACAAGATTGATCCAATCTGGAGCAGCCAAAGGAGGTGACTGTGATACCTCAACCTCAGAAGGAGGAATGACTGACCACATGAATGGGAGGTGGAATTGAGGGGGCTGGGGGCAAGGCTGTGGCCCACAGCAACCTGTGGAGGAACACAGAAAAATTAAGGATGGGCGTTGACCTTGAAGTGGTGCATCAGAAAGCACACACCACAGGAGGAAACACTGGCAAGGTAATGCGTCCACGCATGCAGGGTATTATCGGTCAGCTCCAGGGAGTGGGGGAACACTCCAAGAAGAAAAGGAGGGTTCCTAGTTGTTGTGTGGCTGACTTGGGAGGCAGTCCATGAGGACAGAGGTCATGCCAGAACAGCGGCCACATGTGGAGGGCTGGAACAGCTGCAGCTCTGCATTCCAAAGAAAACAGGTACAAGTGGTACTGAAGACATGTGAAACATGTGGATGGCAAAATGCCAAGGAAAAATAAAGACAAAAGATGCCTGTTGGTGGAAAGAGCCACAGGCCTAATGAAATAATGAAAAGCCAAGGGTGCAAATAAGAATTGCTGGAGCACCAGAGTGCTGGAAGTGACCCAGGCTTTGAATGACAGACCCAGGGAGGGTCGCTCGTCCCCGGCACAAAAGTTGAACCACAAGCCCCGCAGCACTGCAAAGGTGGGGAGAGGAGGTTGGGAAACAGCCACTGACTCCACCCCTGGCTACCCACCTACTGTTGGTCAAGAGGATGTGATTGAAAGCAAGGGCATGCCCAGAAATGCAGTCTGCCCTCAGTGTGACAAACAGCATAAAGCTGTTTAGATTTTGGAACTTCAACAAATTGAGGTTGAAGGATAATGGGGTCCAGAGAGTGACGCAGCTGAACCAACACTTATCTGAAAGGAACCAGAAGCCAAAAGAAATGGCCATGAGCATGCACAGTTTACCCCCTTGGATACGAGTAGCCAACATTCAGGGGTTGATTATTTTGAGACGAGGACATAAAAAAGTCTGGATAGGACAAGTGCTGGAAAAGCTGGAGATGGCTATGAGGAATTTTGAAAATGAGTGGTACCTGGAGCAGGTGTGCTGGAGAGTCTGGCATGATGAATTTTGTGCCTGTTATCAGCACCTGGGATTGCCACTTATTTGGTCAGGCCCTGGATGGGAGAGGCCTGACAAAATCAGAAGAGGATGAGCATTGAGCTCTGAAACACATCAGCCAGTAAATTTTGTTGCATTTTGCCCAGGATGTCGACTCAGATTGCTCCCCAGTTTAAAGATAATCATTCAGTGGACAGCTGAAGAGAGAAGTTGTGAGTGCCGCTGGTATAGGGAAAAAGTGTTTGATTGTAAGGGATGTGAGCAAGCTGTAGCGGCAGATC
Source organism: Monopterus albus (assembly GCF_001952655.1). NCBI lineage: Eukaryota > Metazoa > Chordata > Actinopteri > Synbranchiformes > Synbranchidae > Monopterus > Monopterus albus. The sequence goes on from NW_018128448.1 coordinate 73,931, forward strand.
AGCTCATCAGAGCTGATAATGCTGATGTATGGCAAGTAAGGAAATTCGCTGATCCCCTTCTGAAGTACGCAGAGCCGGCAGAAGACGGGAAAGTGGAAAAGGAAACCACAGTATCACCCAAAGGAAGGGGGATCTTCTTCTTTCGGCTGTTCCAGTTAGGGGTCGCCACAACTAAACATCTGTTTCCACCTAACTCTATCCTCGGCATCCTCTACTCTCACCCCAGTTAACTTCATGTCCTCTTTTAACACATCCATATATCTCCTCTTTGGCCTTCATCTTGAACTCTTGCCTGGCAGCTCCATCTCCAACATCCTTCTACCAATATAACCACTATCCCTCCTCTGCACATGTCCAAACCATCTCAATCTGGCCTCTCTGACCTTGTCCCCAAAACATAGCAGCCGACCTGAGTTGTCCTTCTGATGTGCTCATTCCTAATCCTGTCCATCCTGGTCACTCCTAAAGAGAACCTCAACAACCTCATCTCTGCTACATCCATCTCTGCCTCTTGTCTTTTCCTCACTGCTACAGTCTCTAACCCATACAGCATAGCTGGTCTGACTACAGTCTTGTACACCTTTCCTTTGATTCTCACTGCCACTCTTCTGTCACACAACACTCCTGACACCTTTCTCCACCCCCTCCAACCTGCCTGCACTCGCCTCTTCACCTCTTTCCCACAGTCCCTGTCACACTGGACTGTTGACCCCAAATTCTTAAACTCCTGCACCTTCTTGACCTCAGCCCCCTGTAACCTCACTGTTCCACTTCCCTCCCTCTCGTTCATACACATGTATTCTGTCTTACTACGACTGACTTTCATTCCTCTTCTTTCCAGAGCAGACCTCCACCTTTCCAGGTGTTCCTCCACCTGCTCTCACTACAGATCACAATGTCATCCGCAAACATCATTGCCCATGGAGATTCCTGTCTGACCTCATCTGTCAACCTGTCCATCACCATAGCAAACAAGAAGGGGCCTCAAAGCCGATCCTTGATGTAGCCCCACCTCCACCTT
>NW_018128448.1:83809-86225 GCF_001952655.1 Monopterus albus
GGGCTGGCCTCTCCTCTAATGTTGCTATTGTCAACGAAAATTATGACTAAATATCGTCAACAAACCTTTATCATGTGATGAAAACGAGACGAGATGCAACGTAAATGCTGGTCATGTGATGATGACTATAATTAAATGTATAATGCAATATTGTTGATGAAAAAAAGCTAGACTAAATGTGGTTTACAAAATAAAAACTGTGCTAAAATGTCTCTTCATTTCCGTTGACCAAAATGAGACGAAAGGAAATGTTATAACGTTATTTTGTCTCTTTTAGTTGCGTTATTATTATTATTTTGCAGTATTTCTGTTTCCTGTGTCTCGCTTCAGGGGCTGCATCAGGTCGCACTGTGCAGACGCAGGCAACGTCACTTCCTTAAGCCCCACTCGCGGCACTATTTAAAAAATGACAACAAACAAAGTTAAGTCTGACACAAAGAAAAAGACCGATGGCCAGCCAACTGGGGTTCATCTTTGGGAGAAAAAGAAGAAACGACATTTGGAAAATCTTTCATTAAATAGAAGTGGAAAAGAAAACGGAATGTGTTGTGGAAAAAGATGGGGAAAAATGCAGCCACAAAATCACACAAAATGTGTATTGGATGTATTCTTGAGTCTATAAAGGTAAGAATAATATAATAAGATAACATTGTTTGAAATGGGTTTGGCTAAAAAAAAATTTTGGTTTCGTCTATACTACTAGGTACTTATACTATATTGACTGAGTTAAATAGAATTGCATTACTAAAAAGAGACTAAAATACAACTTTCATTGACTAAAACTAGACTAAATGTCATCAGTTTTCATCAGCTAAAACTAGACTAAAATGTCATCAATTTTCATCAACTAAAATGAGATGAAAATAGTCATGGATAATTCTGACTAAAATAAGACTAAAATGCTCAGACTTTTAGTTAACTGAAACTTTACTAGACTAAAAAGAGTATGAATGTGACTAAAACTAATAAAACATAAAATGACAGCTTCACACAAAGACTAGACTAAAACTAAAATTAAAACAGGCCACCAAAAACAACTGTACTCTCCTCTCCGTTGCTCGCAAACTTCTACAGAGCAACAGTAGAGAGCATCCTCTGTCTCAGTGCGACACTGTGATATGGGAGCTGCACTGCATAGGACAGAAAGGACTTGACCCGGGTGGTGAGAACAGCTCAGGGCATTGTAGGGAGTCCTCTTCTAAATCTGGACTCACTATACGCTGACTGGATCCAGAGGAGGGCCAGATGGATTGCTGCAGACCCCAACCACCCAGGCAACAGTCTCTTTGTGCCTCTTCTCTCCAGGAAAAGGTATAGGAATATAAAGACTAAAACAAACAGACTGAGACACAAGCTTCTTCCCCAGAGCTGTGAAATCAATCACCCCCCTAACCCCCATCGCACACACAACCTCCCCCCTATGGGCAGACAGAGACAGAACACTGGACCTCTGCAGACACACACCTTTGCTCACATCTCTTCCTAAAGACTGAGATTTGCACTGAGCTGCACCTTATAATGTTACTACACTCTTTTTCTGCTAACATGCTGCTGACCTGATTAGGTCCCATATGTCCCTTTTTATTTGTTCATTGTTTTATATTGACTTATACAATTGTGTGTTGTGTAAATAATGTGTCTTTTAAGCCAAGAACTGCTGTGAAAAAATTGCTGTGCTATGCATAATGACAATAAAGATTCTTGACTTGACTTTACTGGAATTCTGGACCACTCTTCTTCTGCCAACTGATCCAGTCTCAGATTTGAAGGTTTCCTTCTCCCAGCTGCTGTTCTTAGACCTCTCCACAGGTGCTCTATGGAGTTTAGATCTGGACTCACTGCTGGCCACTTCAGAATTCTCCAGCACATTGTCTGAAATAATTTCTGGTGCTTTTTGAAGTCTGCTTTTGGTCATTGTCCTGCTGTAAGACCCATGACCTCTGACAGAGACCCAGCTTTCTGACACTGGGCCCTACATTATGCCCCAGAATTCACTGGTCTTCAGATTTTATAATGCCATACACACAGTCAAGACATCTGGTGCCTGAAGCAACAAAGCAACCCCAAAACATCAGTGACCCTCCACCATGTATGACTGTAGGGACCGTGTTCTTTTCTTTAAAGGTTCATTTTCTGAAAACAGTAGAATGATGTGCTCGAATCTAGCCACAGGGGTTGCAGGCCAGTGACTTCTGTGCTGGTCCCAAGCCTGGGTAAATAGAGAGGGCTGCGTCAGGAAGGGCATCCGGCGTAAAAACACGCCAAATTTAAACATGCGAATCATCAGTGCGAATTCCATACTGGATCGGTCGAGGCCCAGGTTAACAACGACCGCCACCAGTGCTGTTGACCTACAGGGTGCTGGCGGAAATTGGACTACTGTTGGTCAAAGAAGGAGAGGAGGTAGAAGGATTCG
>NW_018128448.1:86717-88478 GCF_001952655.1 Monopterus albus
GTGAGGTTACAGGGGGCTGAGGTCAAGAAGGTGCAGGAGTTTAAGTATTTGGGGTCAACAGTCCAGTATGATGGGGAGTGTGGGAAAGAGGTGAAGAGGCGAGTGCAGGCGGGTTGGAGTGGGTGGAGAAAGGTGTCAGGAGTGTTGTGTGACAGAAGAGTGTCAGTAAGAATCAAAGGAAAGGTGTACAAGACAGTAGTGAGACCAGCTATGCTGTATGGGTTAGAGACTGTAGCAGGGAGGAAAGGACAAGGGGCAGAGATGGAGGTAGCAGAGATGAGGATGTTGAGGTTCTCTTTAGGAGTGACCAGGATGGACCGGATTAGGAATGAGCACATCAGAGGGACAGCTCAGGTTGGCTGTTATGTTTTGGGGACAAGGTCAGAGAGGCCAGATTGAGATGGTTTGGACATGTGCAGAGGAGGGATAGTGGTTATATTGGTAGAAGGATGTTGGAGATGGAGCTGCCAGGCAAGAGGTCACGAAGAAGGCCAAAGAGAAGATATATGGATGTGCTAAAAGAGGACATGAAGTTAACTGGGGTGAGAGTAGAGGATGCCGAGGATAGAGTTAGGTGGAAACAGATGATTCGCTGTGGCAACCCCTAACTGGAACAGCTGAAAGAAGAAGAAGAAGTAGAATGATGTGCTCGACCAAAAAACTCCATTTCATTTTCGTCTGTCCACCTGACCTCCTTCCAGAAGGACTGTGGCTTCCTCAGGTAAGTTTTGGCAAACTCCAGCCTGGGTTTTTATGTTTCAGTGTCAACAGTGAGGGTTACATGGAGGCTGTAGTCAATCCCAGCTGACATTGGGCGAGAGGCACGGTCCACTCTGGACAGGTCGTCAGTTTATCACAGGGCTGACATGTAGACAAACAACCACACACACTCCTGTAAGCAATATAGAGTAACCAACCAGCCTAAGCTACATGTCTTTGAACTGTGGGAAGAAGCTGAAGTACCCGGAGAGAACCCATGCAGGCACAGGGAGAGCATGCAAACTATAAGGCACTGGTCAGCCGGGGCACGAACTTTGAGCCTTCTTGCCGTGAGGCAACCACACCACCATGCCACCATTCCACCCTATGTTGTAACATACACAATATAAATACAAATACAGCTACACTGTGGGCAGTCTGACTAGCCACACAGCCCTATACGCGGCAGTGATGCACTGAATGTTGTAACACATTCCTCCCATAACCATCTTTAAATTTTTTTGCCACTTGTGCAGCATTAGCTCTTCTGTCAGTTCAGATCAGACAGGATAGCCATTATTTCCTTCATGCATCGATGATGTGGTATGTCCACTGTCAGTAGGTACTCAGCACAACTGACAAGAGCACCCTACGGGCCTTCTTTTTTTAAATATGCACCAACAATTCATCACCGTGACAGTTTGGTCCTTGTTAGAATCACTCGGATCTTTACACGTGGCCATGTCTCAAGCATTTAAGACACCGAGTAGAAGAACAAACTGTTCACTATCAGCATATCCCAGAACTTGGCATAAATAGTTGTTAAAAGATGATCAACATTATTTAATGTCATGATTCGGTTCTGTGTGCTTCTTGTGGTGCTTTTATTTTGATATTACTTCCTGTTTTTGTTTCATCACAGTTTTGGTCTTTTTACTTTAATCCATTCCATCCATCCATTTTCTTCCGCTTATCCGGGACCGGGTCGCGGGGGCAGCAGTGTAAGCAAAGACGCCCAGACTTCCCTCTCTCCAGACACTTCCTCCAGCTCCTCCGGGGGAA
>NW_018128448.1:89661-93246 GCF_001952655.1 Monopterus albus
CCGGGCGACGTCACGGGACTTGATCGTAGTCTATTCATAAGGGGCTTTTGAACCACTCTTAGTCTGACCCGTCACCCAGGACCTGTTTGCCTTGGGAGACCCTACCAGGGACATATAGCCCCCGACAACATAGCTCCTAGGATCACTCAGGTACTCAAACCCCTCCACCACAATAAGGTGGCGGTTTACTTTAATCATCAGTCACATTAGTTTCACCTGCTCCTTATTGTTTGCACCTGTTTTCACCTCTATTTAGGCAGCGTCCTCCCACCGGGACACTGCCAGATTGTTCTAGACTCCAGCTCTAACTCTCCAGCGTTTTTAGGTTTTGGTATTTTGTGTTTTGACCTGGATCGTATACGTTGATAATTCTGTTCTGTCTTGCCCTCCTTTTTCAGACTGCTGCCCTGTGTATAAATTATCGGACTTCTCTTGTGGACTACGAACTTTGGATTCCCTTGGATGTACAGTATGTGTTTGCTGGCTCTGACCACGGACTGTATTGTCAACTTGTAGGTGCATTGTATGTTACACTGTGTCTTGTTTTTCTGTTCAGCGTTACTACTCTTAATAAAGAGACAATTTTGTTTCACACATCCTCGTCTGGCCATTGAATCGAGTTCAACACATTTTCGGCAGCATCACACGCTGGTCATAATGTTTTGGTTCATATATATGATCTGCATGTTAAGGTGTTAAAAAGTGAGATGTTCCCATTTTAACCACACTTTTAATAGAATTTTGTAATACTTTTTGTTTGAAAATGTAACTTTATCAAGCTTCACTCAACTTGTGCTCTGTGTTGTGTCATCAGCCTCATTCATCTGTATTACAGGAAAATTACGATATAGATCCCAACCAGGTTATTCATATCGCTGTATGGTTCTAATATTATTTGACCATCTGCACAGGAGTGTGTTGGGGGTTAAAAGGTCAAATCAAATCAAATGTATTTATATAGCACATTAAAAACAACATCCAGCTGACCAAAGTACTTTACATGGCAGAATAAAATCACAATAAAGAACTAAAATAGAGCAAATAGGATCAGTGCAAATGAAAATAAAACACCACAATAACACAGACACACAGTTAACAATCATTCATTCTCTACCGCTTAGTCCCTGAACAGGGTCACAGGGGGGCTGGAGCCAATCCCAGCTGGCAATCGGGCGAAGGCGGGGTACACCCTGGACAGGTCGCCAATCCATCGCAGGGCTAACACAGATACGAACAACCACACACGCACACACTCCTATGGGAGGAAGCCGGAGTACCCGGAGAGAACCCACGCAAGCACGAGGAGAACAAACTCCACACAGAAAGGTCCCGGGTGGGGCCCGAACCCAGAACCTTCTCGCTGTGAGGCAACGGTGCTAACCACTGCACCATCATGCTGCCCCACAGTTAACATATGTTCAATAAATTAAAAGGAATGCATCAGGCCCTACTGTGTATTAAAAGCCATAGCAAATATGTTTTAAGCAATGATTTAAAAGTACTGAGGTCAGTAGCTAACCTAACATTAGAAGGTAGACTATTCCACAATTTAGGGGCTGCAACAGTAAACGCACAGTCACCCCAGCATTTATATCTGGCCCTTGTAAGTTTGCCAAGTTACCAAATAGCATATACTGTGTCTTATTTTCGTTGAGATTTAAAAAGTTCCAAGTGCCAACCATGATTTCAAGTTTGTCAGACAGTCAAACAACGGCTGTAATGACATCCCTTTTGTTGCCTTTAACGGTAAGTAAATCCGAATGTCAACAGAATAGCAATGAAAAGAAAGGCCATATTTCCTTAAGACAGATCCCAGTGGGAGCATGTACAAAGAGAACAAAATGGGACTAAGCACAGATCTTTGGGGGACACCACAAGAAAGGATAGAAAAGGTGTTTGTCTTTACTGAGAAACAGCATTCTAAGTTAAAGTATGACACAACTTACAATGCAAACTTTAGACCTGCATGAAAACTAGTAAATCAGTTAAGCTGTGTTTCACAACGAAATGGAGACTATACAATATTCGGCTTGTTTTTTAATTAATACTGTTTATGTACTATTAGTATTTAATATAATATTATACAGCAGATGACCATGGTCTGAGTCTGTTGTGGGAGGAAGGTCTAGACAGACACTCAATGACCTCAACATTAACTTTGGTTATATCCTGAAGTGTGCTGATCTGCAAAATGTTGCTGAAACAGATACAATAGTCACACCTAGTCACATCGTTCACTGCTGCTGTCATATAATTAACAGTTTTTTAATACCGGCAGGTCACTCAGTCACAATGCTGACCCTTCAGTGCTTTAACATAGTGAGGGGACTTTCCAGCTGTTTGTCTAAGAGCATACATCTGGATTTATAGCTAATACAAATACTCAAAATGCCTCAGTTCCCAGCTAGGAAGGAACGGTCCCAAAACGTTTAGTAACATTCTCTACGAGTTCTACAAAGGTTACAAATGGAACATTAGTTGAAAACATTCCATTAATGTTCTAAGGATGCTTTCACTGATAAAAAATGTTGTTGCAATGTTATTTTTCCACTGATTTATAATGTTCTAACTGAAATATTCAATAAATGTTCTTAAAATGTTGTGAATGCAATGTTTGTTTGCAAACATTGAAGCAATGTTGCATATTCAACGAACCTAAAATGTTCTGACTGCAACGTTTCGAGAACCTTCTCAGAATGTTGTCATTGTAATGTGTCTTGCATAACATTCACGCAATGTTATTTATTAGACAATGTTAGAACATTCCCTGCATGAAAAGAGCTGTATCCGGACAAACATGGGCAGTTTGTGGTTGAGATTTGCTTTGTTAAAGTCCCCTAGAACAATGAGTGGAGAGTCGGGATGTTCTAGCTCCAGGCTAGTCATCTGTTCTGCCAGGAGCTGTAGTGTGCTACCGTGGACCTGCGGCTTTAAATAGGCACTCAACAGTATGAAGCTCAAATTCTCGGGGAGAATAGAAGGGTTTCCAGTTGAACACTGAAATTTGAAGTAAAAGTTGCTTATTTGAATTTCTTTTTTGAAAAGAATTCTAATGAATATTTCATTTTGTGCAGGTGCCCTGCTGTCTGACACCTCTCTTGTCCCTATGTTTAACAGGAATTCTATCTTTCCTGTCCTACCCTCTTTTTTTGGAATTTTGGGCAGCTTGATGAATTTTAAAACACTTTGATGAACCTATGTCTTGGAACACATTTATTGGTGCCCTTGTTTTATGGACAGTCATGTTAGTGGTACCTGGTCTGCCTATCTGTATTGATCTGAGAGTCTCTCTGCTCTCCCACTCTATCTGTCCTGTCTTCTGATAAATCCAATTGGCAGTAGACACTGTCTAATTCTATATTTTTTGCTAATTGGTTATACATTTGGAAATATTGTACTTGCAAAAAACATTGATTAGTAATAGAATATTGTTTATTAAGCAGATTTGTTCTGACATTTTATTAAATTTTGAAAATATTTAATTTGACCTTTTTTAGTCATAGATCAACCATTGGCTAATAATTTATATAACTCAAATATATTGATAATGCTCAACTATCACTTTAAATTCATATTTTATTCTTG
>NW_018128448.1:114018-119973 GCF_001952655.1 Monopterus albus
TTGTGGACAGGTCTGTGAGTTTTCCTGTTTCTGAAGATGGAGAGAGAGGTAAAATCAAAAGGTTTGAGTAAATAGCCATTATGCCTCTGTCCTTTTTAGGCATAGCTTTACTCTTATATGTAGGGGTCTGCTGGGAGAAATGGGCCAAAATTCTTGCAGTGTGCTGTGCAAAGTTTGTAGAAGGCTAAAAAACTGAAATTCAATTTTTTTCTACTTTTATTCTGAAATCAAAATTGTAGACATGTTCCTACCCATATAAGATTCCGAGAGTCTCCTGATTGAGGGCTGAGCTTGTCTCCTTTAATGGAGAGCCAGGGTAACATCACACAGAGACCAACAATTCAGGCAACTTTAACTGCAGTCCTCTCACCAACTTTGAATGGTGAGACGCCACCTTTGGCTGTGTCAGTTATGATTGCAGTTGTATTACCAGGCCTGTGTCTTAGGCTGCCTTTGGTGCTATCTGCCATGTTTGGGTGAGATGCAAGTAAAATGCTCCAACAGGCCCAAGATGCTTGTCACTGTGCTCAAGAGGTCAGAGATGCTTAGCTGAATCTGTGGACAGCATGTCTCATCAACTCCATCAGCTGAATCGACCCAATGACCTCCAGTCACTCCAGGTGACCACAGGGTCCAGCTGAATGCCAAGCAAACATGGACAGCAGAGTGGGAAGTGACAGGGCTCCCCTAAGCTTTCCGCTCAGAACCAATGTTTCTAAGAGGTCAGTCTCCCAATGCCATGTTCCAAGGTAGCCACTTTCTTGGAAGACCCTTGGAGCAGACCCCTGGGTGGTTTTCACCGTGAACCAGGATTGTTTATGCAGTTTCTGTGCCCTCCCCCACTAACAAAGTCAGCTGTGTTTTCAGTAGTAACTGATTGAGAGCAGAAAGAGGTTTTCACAGTGAAAATGATGGAAAGTAACTAGGTGCATTTACTAAAGTACTAAAAATATTAGTATCTTAACATGCATGCTAGGATATAAACATAACACAGTCATTCATATCCCGGTACGGTCCTTATGTGAGAATATGTGCAGGATGTTGTTTGAGTTGAAAAAGTTTCTGTTAATTCTTTGCTGAGGAACAGCATTCTAAGTTATTAAAGTATAAGACTTACTTATATATGTCCTGATTTTGTGTTTTTCTTTTATAATTTATGACATAATATATAGTATGGCTACCTCAAAATTGTATTTACAGTATAATTCTCATGAAATGTTCTAACAGCAAGATCAGTAACCTCAAGTGCATTAGTGGCTTTTACATTTACTGCAGCAAAATGTCCAGAGCAAATGAATAACTGAAAAACTAAAGTAAAAGTCTGGGTAAACTGAGAACCTGTATCCTTGTATAAATAGTTTCACCTGTTGATCATATACGTGACATTACAAAACATTGGGACCACTCAAAGATGATGTAAATAACATCTTGTAACAATGGTTCATGCCACGGTGTGGGGTACACAAGATGGAAAGTGAAAAGTTGCTTCACAGTTGGTCAGTGTGTTGGATGTGGGAGAAACGATAAAGTCTGAAGACAGAAGCAAATTTGACATGGGCCACATTTTCAGTGCCATATGATTGGGTCAGGGCATCTTTGAAACACCAAAGCTTGTGGGGTGCTCCTGGTTAGAAGTGGTGAATGTTTACCAGCAGTGGAGGCAGTAACATACCACAAACTGACACTGGTGGGAACAATGAACGTTATCCTGACTGGTCTGAAGTGACAAAAGGGTTAGTGTCAAACAAGTAGGAGAACATTTTAAAAATGTTTATAGGAGAAATCTGCCACACCATGCAGGGCATCTGCATATCCGACAACCAGTCAGGCTGCCCATGCTTGCTTTAGTTTTCACTCCTAAGTGTACATACGTATGCATTTGCAGTGTGTGTAATATTTTATGATGACAATGACAATTATTATGACAATTTCATTTTCACTCTAAAACTGAAGTATTTTGAGTTTGTTCACTGGTTCATGTATTTTAGCCAAAGTTGCACCTTTAAGGTTTAAACTGGAAGTTTGGCTCACACAAATTATAGTTGTACTGACTAGATGTACTCAATCTCAAAGAAACTGGAAAAAAGTCTCTTACAGCGTTAATTTCAAGGCGTTGATAACAAAACTGGAAAACAACATAAAAGACTGTAACTCATCTAACAGTGATTGAAGAGTATCAGGCAAAAATAATAACAGACACTTGGTATCTTCCCTTGTGATGTTGTGTTCTCCCATGATACGACAACATTTACGACTTCAGCTCAGCCAGTTTTGTCAACAGACATCTAGTACAGAAGTCAAAGTGGACATAAACACAGACCACAGTCATCCTCACTACTGACGAAGATGTGCACAGAAGGCATTGTAGTTCAATTACTATGGAGACAAAAAACAGCAGCAGAGTTGAGGAGGAAGGAGGGGTGGGAAGTAAGGAAAGACATAAATAAGTTGTACGACAGGAAGCTTTGGTCAAAAAGCTGCTAAAGTTCAGTAGTGTCTCCTCTCTGGTGATGGAGACCTCGGAGGAAACTGAACTGTGCTTTCCACAGCTCCTCAACGCCTCCTGTGTGAAGCCAAAGCGTCCTCACTTTGAGACCATACTGACTTACATTCTAGTGTTCTCCATCTCTCTGCTCACTGCGTCTCTAAACCTGCTGGTCATCATCTCTGTCTCACACTTCAAGTATGCAGATATTTAATTAATTTTTGAATGTGATTGATAGCAAAAAGTCAACACTTTGTGATAAAGGAAATATTCAGTAATTTTCCAGTTGTTTTTACTAAACTTTTTGTATTAAGTCTTTCTTGTTTTCTGCTTTTATAATGTGACAATGGATATGTAAATAATAAATAATGATATATCTATTCATTATATATATTCTTCCTCCCCAGGCAGCTCCACACCCCCACCAGCCTCTTCATCCTCTCTCTGGCTGTCTCAGATTTCTTCATGGGCCTCCTCATGTTGTTTCAAATTATGCTCTTAGATGGCTGCTGGTACCTCGGTGACCTCATGTGTACTGTGTATCAGTATGTGTACTACATTATTACTTCTACTTCAGTAGGAAACATTGTGCTCATATCTATTGACCGCTATGTGGCCATTTGTTATCCTCTGCATTACTCCACCAAAATCACACTAAAAAGAGTCAAGATCCAAGTTTGTCTTTGTTGGACATGTTCTGTAATCTATGAAAGTCTGATTCTGAAAGATGTCCTGGAACAACCAGGCAGGTTTAACTCCTGCTTTGGAGAGTGTATTTTTATCATCAACTACATTGCTGGAGTTGCAGATGCTATTATTTCTTTCATTGTTCCCGTTACTGTTATTGTAGTTTTGTACATCAGAGTATTTGTGGTGGCTGTGTCTCAGGCTCGAGCCATGAGGTCTCACATTGCAGCTGTCACATTCCAGGGTTCAGTGAAAGTAACCACTAAAAAATCTGAGCTGAAAGCAGCCAGGACTCTTGGTGTTGTTGTAGTTGTGTTTTTAATATGTCTCTGCCCATCTTATTGTGTTAGTCTTACAGGGCAAGATAACTTCATGAATGCTTCATCTGCTGCCTTTGTGATATGGTTGTACTATTTTAACTCCTGTCTAAACCCTATGATCTATGCCCTTTTCTATCCCTGGTTTAGAAAATCAGTTAAACTCATAGTTACACTTAAGATACTGCAGCCTGGCTCCTGTGAGACCAACATGCTGTAGAGAGACACTGCAAGTGTTTTCATCTTTTAATAAATAGCATGACATTCAATAGTTTGTCTCTCTCATCCAATGCACCACACATATTGTTAAAAAGACTACAATGCTGCTCACACTGCACTAAACACCTAATAGTGAGAGAGGACTGCAAGTGGACTGTATGAAGACTCTGTACTGGGGGTTTACACTTACTAACATCATCAACGTGCTGCTGCTTATGTTGTGACCCTGCTGGCCATTTGCTCACACTGCTGTGTGAGAATCACAGTGTGTATGAGTAAGAGACTGGTTATGTTTGAGCTGCACATCAAAATGTGGCCCACACCTGGAAAATGTATGCAGTGATGGGAAGTAACTAATTACATGTAACTAGGTGCTGTAATTAAATTGCAAAGTAAATGTAATTGTAATCAGTTGTACTTGTTGAGAACTAAATGGCTGTTGATAATCAAAATGTTCGTGATTACAAAGGTGTTGCAATTGAATATATTTTTATGGGTTAAAAAGATTCTACATTATTTATATTTTCCTCTTCTTTTGGTTTATTTCTAAACAATGTAGGTCAGCAAAGCCACTGGAACATACAGAATATCACTATCAAAGCCAGAATGACTTAGACTACGTTCACACTGCAGGTCTTAATGCTCAGATCGGATTTTTTGGCGAAATCCGATTTTTTTTGCGCTGTTGTTCACACTGTCATTTAAATGCAACTGCCATCTGTCTCATGTGTGAACGGTATATGGCCCTGAAGTGACCCGCATGCTCAGAAGAGGACGTGACGTCAGACGCAGCATACTGTGTTTGCGGAAATAAAAATGGATGTGGCTCGTGATAGCATGTGCGTAGTGATGTACCTGACAATTTGCAATCAAAATAAAGACATAATAATAAGAAGAATATCAAGAAGAAGGAGAGCACAAATATTGCTTATGGCCTTTTGTGGAGCAGTGGCTGCTACCTCTGTACAGAGGAATGTGTGGGTGCGGAGTCTGAGCCAGGACTGGTGGGATTTTAAACATCGGATACATATCCAGTTTAGGACCACATATGAAAGTGGCCTGGGTCGGATTTGAAAAAATTGGATTTGTGCTGTTCACACTGTCATAAGGAAATCGGATATGGGTCACAATTGGGCAAAAAGATCGGATTTGAGTCACTTTAGCCTGCAGTGTGAACGTGGTCTTAGATTGAGCTGTCTATATGTCTAAATAGGCTCCATTCACTTGGCAGTACATTAAATTGATTTTGATTTGACTGGGACTCTTGATTGACTTTGCATGGCCTGTCATCTCACAATCAAATCAATACACATCACTCTAAGCAGTGTGGTTGCAAACAGCCAGCATCTCCAAGGTGCCATGTTGTTTGTCAAGAATGCTTTTCAGTGCTGGAAATTCAACAGTAATTTCCTTCTGAAATCAGAATAGGGTTTTGCTTGGTGCCCTTTCAGTAGGCTACATAGAATATATTACACAATAATATATCATAACTAAAGTTATATCAAAGAAACTGTAATAAATGTTTGTAACAATTATGGAGTTAGTGTATGACTTGCTGAGGGGCATGAGGAGGTTTCTCCCCCATCTGGTCTTCCTGCCTCTGCCAAATTATTTTAATCCCTGGTAGGGACAAAATTTACCCCCACAATGGCTAAAAGACATACAAATATTTTTAAAATACAAAAAGCACTGCAATATGAGAACAACAATAAAATCAAACAAGGATTATTAATGTCAGTGTTTGATCTGGTGTGACAATAGAGTGTTACGGTTGGGGTCTCCCACCAGGAGGTGAGAGAGAGAAAAAAAGAGGACTCAGGGTGCAAACTGAGTGCTAGTTGCAAAAAGCGTCTCTATTACACAATGTATGCAGATGGAGAGGACAAAGTCAATGGATTAATGTGGTCCCAACCAAGGTTGAGCAGTGGAGGCTGAAAGGACCAGGACGGGCAGGTAGGTAACTATTTTCATCTAGTTTTAGTTGACGAAAACTGATGACATTTAGTAAAGTTTTAGTCAATGAAAATTGTATTTTAGTCTCTTTTTAGTAATGCAATTCTGTTTAACCCAGTCAATGTTGTATAAGTACCTAGTAGTATAGACGAAACCAAAATTTTTTTTTAGCCAAACCCATTTCAAACAAGGTTATATTATTATATTATTGTTACCTTATATACTCAAAAATACATCCATTCCAGAGTCTGGAATCCAGACACGGAAGACGCTCTGATTTGAATGTACACCAAA
>NW_018128448.1:120139-135471 GCF_001952655.1 Monopterus albus
CGTGAGGGGCTTCACGGACACAGAATTCATTAATAATTTCTGAGTGAGAAGGGAAACGTTATCACCACCTGAATCACCATTGTCTGCCATTTTTTTATTACCCCTCGCCTCCTCCAGCACAGAATTGTGACGTCTGTCGCATTTCAATGACATAAAAATTGCATGAAATGCGACCTGGCCGTTCAGACTGAAGTTGCATTGCAAAACATCGGATACGTATCCGATTTAGGACCACATATGAAAGTGGCCTGGGTCGGATTTGAAAAAATTGGATTTTTGCTGTTCACACTGTCATAAGGAAATCGGATATGGGTCACAATTGGGCAAAAAGATCGGATTTGAGTCACTTTAGTCCTGATGTGCTGTGAAGAGGACATCCTGGCCTTTCCAATGATATGTCATGCGTTTGGGTGGGATGAGGGGAACTTTGTATTCACGCTGAGACAAAACGGAGACTGCAACAAAACACACATGCCAGGAAAAGAGAAAAAGTACATCAAACATTGTTAAGATATTGTTTTTTATCTATGGTAATCATATATTTTCTTGTTTATGAACATGTTAGGAATTATAACTTGGGGTCAGAGTTTAGCTAAACCTTTTGTTAGGAAAATTAATAGGCCTTTTATGAATGTCAACTGTAAAGGACATGAGGACAGTTTAATGGAGTTAGCTAATAGTTAATTAGCTTGCTAGTTCTTTGTTTACATTCAGATTTCTGCCCCAAAACATTTCTCTTTGGGGTAATAAACACATTGAATGCATTTTCTATGTAAAGTAATTAATGTAATAAATAGTTGTTTATAACTATGTTACATTCAACCTCTTTAATTTTTACACTATTGTAGGAGGCAGAACCAAGGCAGAGAGAGAATTCTGTACCAAATAACTGAGATCTGGAACTGTCAGATGAGGAAAAGTATAAGAATGAGTTTGCTCCTGCTGAAGAAGAGAGAGAAAGTTCAGAAGAAGAGCCAGGAGGCTCATCAAATGAGCTGACAGACACAGATGAACAAGAAAACCATTGTCCTCTGTGGGCCAAGACCAGTACATATGAAAGATCAATAGAAAGATAAGATACTGTGTTTGTTACCTCATTGATTGATAGTTTTTTTCCCATCAAAGATTTAAACCTGTGTTACCCAAGGCCTCCTGACTGTCAAGAGGACCCCACCATTCATTGAAACTTGAGTCCTAGTCAGTATTTTCACGGTACATTGATGACAAAATCTTTGAAAACTTGGCAGCATACACAAATCAGAGAGAGAGCAGTCCTACGCATGTTGAAACTGTTCCCACAAAAAGTCACCTGTATTTTGACCGCTACGTCACATAAATTAACCTCATGGGCATTCCAGCAACTGGAACAATAACAAAAAACCATGTCCCAAAGCCGTTTCAGTTGCCTGATGACAAACAACTGAAAAGAGAAGGGAGGGGAGCATCAGTGATGGTAGTCAAGAGAAGTGCTGAGTTGGCGATCACAAAATGGCATGACAACAAGCCAGTGCTGATGGCCTCTACTGCACATTGGTAAGATCCTGAAGATGTTTGCACCAGATTGTCGAACAAAGACGAAGTCCAGGTCCAGGTGAGAAGACCAGCAGTCATTAGGGAGTACAATGACAACATGGGTGGTGTGGACCTCTGTGACTGCATGCTGAGCTTCTATCGCATGGCAAGCAGAACCAAGAAATGGACCATGCATGTGATTGCTCATTTCTTTGACATTGCCATCACAAATTCCTGGATCCAGTACAAGTCTTACAGCATAGTGCTTAACTGATCAGCAAAAAACACTGAACAGTTCCTGGACTTCAAACTGCATCTGGCAAATAAGCTGCTGAACTACCTAGAACCTGATGACACTGAAAAGAGAGTAGACGACAGTGAGCAAAGAAGAGTATGAGCCACCCATCAAAAAGAGGATTCCACTACCAGAAGCATCATTAAGAAAATATGGGCCCAGGCACATGCCAGAGATGGTAGACTGCAACTATGCAGACAGGTGCCAAAACCAAGGCTGCAAGGGCAAAACATACATGTGATGCATCAGTTGCAAAATGTTCCTCTGCATTACAAAGAAGAGAAACTGCTTCCTGGAGTACCATAGCTAAGAATTTAATGAATGAAGAAAAGAAAGAGGAAGAGGAGAACAATGAAGAGAACAATGAAGAAAACAGTGATGACAGTCTTTAGTCTTAAAAGAAGGCTGTGTGTATGATATAATACAGAAATTCGGTTCAACAGTTCAGCAACAGATACAGGCCAAATGTTCAATTTAAAGAATTCAGTTGCAAAAATCGAAAATTCTCCAGGAACCTTAAGATGGTACCCAGTTGTCTCATCATAATAGCTAGGCTTTTGTCAGAGTTTCTCAGGTTTTTTTTTACCTGCTCACTGCTCCAGCCTACAGCACACTCACTGACTGTGACTGTTCACTGTCTAATTCCAGATGGTGCTATGAGCCTTTGTTACGAGATGATTGTTATTCATTTCAGCTGTGAATGGTCATAATCTTTTGGCACATATATGTGATCTACATAGAAATATTGGTTATACAAAGTTTACATGTTCTCACTTTACCTAGACTTTTACATTAGTTTGTCACCACGACCTAATACATTTCGCTGATCATGGTGAAGTCTCGTTTGAGACACCAAGCAATTTTACTCTACAGCATGTTGACCTCACAGGACTCAGACTGCAGTATTTTAAGTGTAAGAATTTTTTTAATTGTTGTTCTAAACCAGGGGTAAAAGAAGGCATAGATCACAGGGTTTAAGCAGAAAAAAGTACAGCTGCTGCAGATGAACCACTGAGTGCTTTATCTTGACCTGTAAGAGCAACACAGTAATATGGGCAGAGACATATTAAAAACACAAAATCAACAACACCAAGAGTCCTGGCTGGTTTCAGCTCAGACTTTTTAGCGGTAACTTTCTTTGAACCCTGGAGTGTGACAGCTGCAGTGTGAGACCTCATGGCACGAGCCTGAGACACAGCCACCACAAATATTCTCATGTACAGAACTACAATAACAGTAATGGGAGCAATGAAGGAGAAAATAAGATCTGCAACTCCAGCAATATAGTTAATTACAAAGATGCACTCTCCAAAGCAGGAGTTATACCTGCCTGGTTGTTCCAGGACATCCCTCACAACTATGCTTTGAAAAACTACAGACAATACCCAACACAGACAGACCCAGATCTTAATTCTCTTTTGTGTGATTTTGGAGGAATAATGCAGAGGATAACAAATGGCCACATAGCGATCAACACATATGAGCACTATGTTTCTTGCTGAGACAGAGGAAATCATGTAGTCTAGGTACTGATACGCAGCACACATGAGGTCACTGAAGAATCAGCAGCCGTCGATCAGCATAATTTGAAACAACATGAGGAGGCCCACAATGAAATCTGAGACAGCCAGAGAGAAGATGAGGAGGTTGGTGGGGGTGTGGAGCTGCCTGGGGAGGAAGGCCAGAAATAGATTAATCGTTATTTATATCATCAGTTGTCATTCCGATAAAATCAAATACAACAAAGATGAACTGTGAAAATATTATTTGGAATTAATATTATTTTCATCACAGTTTGTTAGAGACATTAATTTCTTTATAACAAAGTATTAGCTATTACTACTACGCATCTTCTAGTTTAAGAATTGAAAAAAAATGTATACACTTGAAGTGGGAGACAGAGATGATGACCAACAGGTTGAGAAACGCAGTGAGCAGAGAGATGGAGAACACTAGAATGCAAGTCTGTATGGTCTCAAAGTGAGGCCGCTTTGGCTTCACACAGGAGGCATTGAGGAGCTGTGGAAAGCAGAGTTCAGTTTCCTCCAAGGTCTCCATCACCAGAGAGGAGAAGCTGCTGGAGTCTGGCAGCTTTTTGACCAAAGCTTCCTGTCATACAACTTATTTATGTCTTTCCTCGCCTTCCACCCCTCCTTCCTCCTCAACTATGCTGCTGTTTTTTCTCTCTGCCTTCTGTAGTTATCTTCCAGTCAACATTCTTGTGATGATGTGCATGGTAAGTTTGTCATACATGTTGCACATTCTCACTGAAACTAAATAGAATAGTCATGTGCTGTGAATGGGATTTCTAGAAATATGGCTGCAAAATTATAAATTCAGTGATTGTCCTCCCATGATACGGCAACACTTATGACTTTGGCTGAGCCAGTTTTGACAGCAAACATCTAGTACAGAAGTCAAAGTGGACATAAACACAGACCACAGTCATCCTCACCGCTGAGGAAGATGTATACAGAAAGCATTGTAGTTCAGTCTCTATGGAGACAAAAACAGCAGCAGGGCTGAGGAGAAAGGAGGGGTGGGAAGTGATGAAAGACATAAATCCGCTGTGCGACAGGAAGCTTTGGTCAAAAAGCTGCCAGACTTCAGTAGCTTCTCTCTGGTGATGGAGACCTCAGAGGAAACTGAGCTCTGCTTTCCACAGCTGCTCAACACTTCCTGTATGAAGCCAAAGCGTCCTCACTTTGAGACCATACAGACTTACATTCTAGTGTTCTCCATCTCTCTGCTCACTATGTTTCTCAACCTGCTGGTCATCATCTCTGTCTCCCACTTCAAGTATCCAGATATTTCATTAATGTTTGAATGTGGTAGACAGAAAAAAGTCAGCACTTTGTGATAAAGGAAATATTCAAGTTGTTTTCAAGTTGTGAAAGAATAAGTAATTTTTACTAAACTGTTTGTATTTCATTCTTTGTTGTATTCTGTTTTTATATTTTGACAACTGATATTATGAAAAATGATAAATCTATTTCTGGCCTTCCTCTCTAGGCAGCTCCACACCCCCACCAACCTCCTCATCCTCTCTCTGGCTGTCTCAGATTTCTTAACGGGTCTCTTTATGTTGTTTCAAATTATGCTGATCGATGGCTGCTGGTACCTCGGTGAACTCATGTGTACTGCGTATCAGTATGTGTACTACATTATTGCTTCTACTTCAATAGGAAACATGGTGCTTATATCTATTGACCGCTATGTGGCTATTTGTTATCCTCTGCATTACTCCACCAAAGTCACACTAAAAAGAGTCAAGATCCAGGTTTGTCTGTGTTGGACATGTTCTGTAATCTATGAAAGTGTGATTCTGAAAGATGTCCTGGAACAACCAGGTAGGTATGACTCCTGCTTTGGACAATGTGTGTTTGTCATTAACCCCATTGCAGATTTTATTTTTACCTTCATTGTTCCAATTACTGTTATTGTAGTTTTGTATATGAGAGTGTTTGTGGTGGCTGTGTCTCAGGCTCGTGCCATGAGGTCTCACACTGCAGCTGTCACACTCCAGGGTTCAGTGAAAGTATCAGCTAAAAAATCAGAGCTGAAAGCAGCCAGGACTCTTGGTGTTGTTGTAGTTGTGTTTTTAATATGTCTCTGCCCATCTTACTGTATTGCTTTTACAGGCCAAGATAAGCTGATGGATGCTTCATCTGCTGCCTTTGGGATATGGTTCTATTGGTACTATTTTAACTCCTGTCTAAACCCTATGATCTATGCATTGCTTTACCACTGGTTTAGAAAATCAGTTAAACTCATAGTTACACTTAAGATACTGCAGCCTGGCTCCTGTGAGGCCAACATGCTGTAGAAAGACATTGCAAGTGTTTTCAGGTTAAATTGCATGGCATTTTTACATTTTTGGGCACAGGTTTGCTGAAGTGGAGGGGCAGAAAAGAAAAATTAAGCCTTGTTTTGAAATTTGTCTCAGATGTTCAGTCAACTTTTAATAGTCTGTCTCTCTCACCCAACTCATCCAATGCACCACGCATACTGTTAAAAAGACTACAGTGCTGCTCCAGGTGATATGAAGTAACTTGTTACATGTAACTAGGTGCTGTAAATAAATTGTAAAGTAAATGTAATTGTAATCAGTTGCATCTGAGAAAAATTTGTAATAAATTACAGTTAGTAAGAAAAATGTTGGCGATTGTAAAGGGGTTCAGACCCCCTTAAATTTTTCACTCTTTGTTATATTGCAGCCATATGCTAAAATCATTTAAGTTCATTTTTTTCCTCATTAATGTACACACAGCACCCAATATTGACAGAAAAACACAGAATTTTTGACATTTTTGCAGATTTATTAAAAAAGAAAAACTGAAATAGCACATGGTCATAAATATTCAGACCCTTTGCTCAGTATTTAGTAGAAGCACCCTTTTGAGCTAATACAGCCATGAGTCTTTTTGGGAATGATGCAACAAGTTTTTCACACCTGCATTTGGGGATCCTCTGCCATTCTACCTTGCAGATCCTCTCCAGTTCTGTCAGGTTCGATGGTAAACGTTGGTGGACAGCCATTTTCAGGTTTCTCCAGAGATGCGCAATTGGGTTTAAGTCAGGGCTCTGGCTGGGCCATTCAAGAACAGTCACGGAGTTGTTGTGAAGCCACTCCTTCGTTATTTTAGCTGTGTGCTTAGGGTCATTGTCTTGTTGGAAGGTGAACCTTCGGCCCAGTCTGAGGTCCTGAGCACTCTGGAGAAGGTGTTCGTCCAGGATATCCCTGTACTTGGCCGCATTCACCCTTCCCTCGATTGCAACCAGTCGTCCTGTCCCTGCAGCTGAAAAACACCCCCATAGCATGATGCTGCCACCACCATGCTTCACTGTTGGGACTGTATTGGACAGGTGATGAGCAGTGCCTGGTTTTCTCCACACATACCGCTTAGAATTAAGGCCAAAAAGTTCTATCTTGGTCTCATCAGACCAGAGAATCTTATTTCTCACCATCTTGGAGTCCTTCAGGTGTTTTTTAGCAAACTCCATGCAAACTTTCATGTGTCTTGCACTGAGGAGAGGCTTCCGTCGGGCCACTCTGCCATAAAGCCCCGACTGGTGGAGGGCTGCAGTGATGGTTGACTTTCTACAACTTTCTCCCATCTCCCGACTGCATCTCTGGAGCTCAGCCACAGTCATCTTTGGGTTCTTCTGTACCTCTCTCACCAAGGCTCTTCTCCCCCGATAGCTCAGTTTGGCCAGACGGCCAGCCCTAGGAAGGGTTCTGGTCGTCCCAAACGTCTTCCATTTAAGGATTATGGAGGCCACTGTGCTCTTAGGAACCTTAAGTGCAGCAGAAATGTTTTTGTAACCTTGGCCAGATCTGTGCCTTGCCACAATTCTGTCTCTGAGCTCTTCAGGCAGTTCCTTTGACCTCATGATTCTCATTTGCTCTGACATGCACTGTGAGCTGTAGGGTCTTATATAGACAGGTGCGTGGCTTTCCTAATCACGTCCAATCAGTATAATCAAACACAGCTGGACTCAAATGAAGGTGTAGAACCATCTCAGGGATGATCAGAAGAAATGGACAGCACCTAAGTTAAATATATGAGTGTCACAGCAAAGGGTCTGAATACTTATGACCATGTGATATTTCAGTTTTTCTTTTTTAATAAATCTGCAAAAATGTCAAAAATTCTGTGTTTTTCTGTCAATATGGGGTGCTGTGTGTACATTAATGAGGAAAAAAATGCCAACCAACCGGACATAGTAGTGGTGGACAAACAGAAGAAGAGGGCTGTAGTGATAGATAGCAATAGCAATCCCAAGCGATAGCAACATCAGGAAGAAGGAATACGAGAAACTTGAGGAATACCAAGGGCTGAGGCTGAAAGAAGAGCTACAAAAGATGTGGAAGGTGAAGGCACAAGTGGTCCCCGTGGTAATAGGAACATTGGGGGCTGTGACCCCCAAACTGGGAGAGTGGCTCCAACAGATCCCAGGAACAACATCTGAGATCTCTGTCCAGAAGAGTGCAGTGCTAGGAACAGCTAAGATACTGCGGAGGACCCTTAAGCTCCCAGGCCTCTGGTAGAGGACCCGAGCTTGAAGGAAGGAATACAAGACCGCCCCAAAGTGGGGGGCGAGTGGGGAATTTATATATATGTTTTGGATACGGCTGAGCGCACTCCCAGCACCTCATGCCCTGGTTCCATCAACAGCTCCGCCCCGACAGGTGCTGGAGAGCACTCCCAGCAATGAGGCACACCTGCTCCCAATCAGCAGAACAGTACTTAAGGGGAGCGTTGGTGTGTCCTCATCGCCAGATGATCTCTCGACATCTTGCTAGCATCAGTAAGCAGTCCGATCTGACTAACCTGTGTTTTCTCTTTTTTTTTTTTGTCTTGATGATCCCTGTGTTTTGCATTTATCTGAACTGAACTCCATTTCGCCGTACGAGCGGCCTTTTGTTTTGTGCCAGTGGAAATATCCTGGAGGTTACTGGACTGAACTATGGTCTTGAAGAGCCTGGGTTTGGTTTGCTTTTTTGCACTCTGCTGTCTCTTCGCTATCTGAACTTTTATTTAAGGATTATCCTGTGGAACAGTATGCGCCATCCCTGGCGACTCAGCTTCCCAGACACCCCTTCCATGCTGGCGTTGAGCTGGGCTGCACTCTCAATAGCGGCGAGCCACAGCTTCCCCCATCAGCGGATCCACGGACCGGCCAGCAGTCATCTCACCACCTCCTGCCTCCCTGCACAGCATCGTGCTTCATATCCAGTGGCTGGTTCACATGTATTGATAGGTCAACACAAGATTGCCTGCAGAACCCTCCCTTAGAACAACCCATCACTGTCTGTCCTTCCTGAATTCAGATTTATAGGTTCAAAACTACCCACAGCTTTACTAATATAACCCATATTAACATTTCCCCCCATGGTGTCATCCTCCCAGAACGAGGGTTTGATTGGGTTTAATCATTTGCTGTAAGAGGAGTGCTCACAGGCTTCCATGTTCAAATGTGTTAGCAGATGACAGACAGTGGGTGTAAATGGAAATAGCAATGTGGAGACTAAAGTTAATGGGAGCCACATTGATCTGACATGACAAAAACAACGTAGCAGGACAAAGATACACATAATCAGTAGGTCAGATCCAAACTGAAACCTTCAGTGTACAGTGGGAGATGTGTCTTTTCCACACTGATGGAATTTTGAAGTGTTGACAACAAAACTCCATATCCCTCTCTGTTTCTTTCAGCCAAGCTGAGATCTCTGATCCCAAAAATATTTTAGATAATCATGCAGTAAACTGCTTCAAAATACATGACCTCATGTTATAGCAGGTGTTTTGATGACAAAGGTAGAGTTTCCCTGATCATGTTTCTACCTGCAGTCATTGTTTTCACATTCCAGCAACAGAGTTCTCGTTAAACTTTCCCACCCTTCCTTAAACTTACAGTGGTGTGAAAACGTGTTTGCCCCCTTACTGATTTCTTATCTTTTTGCATGTTTGTCATACTGTAATGTTTCAGATCATCAAACAAATTTAAATATTAGTCAACGATAACACAAGTAAACACATCATGCAGTTTTTAAATGAAGGTTTTTATTATTAAGGGAAAACAAAATCCAAAACTACAAAGCCCTGTGTGAATAAGTGTTTGCCCCCTAAACCTAATAACTGGTTGGGCCACCCTTAGCAGCAACAACTGCAATCAAGCGTTTTCGATAACTTGCCATGAGTCTTTTACAGCGCTGTGGAGGAATTTTGGCCCACTCATCTTTGCAGAATTGTTGTAAGTCAGCCACATTGGAGGGTTTTCGGGCATGAACTGCCTTTTTAAGGTCATGCCACAGCATCTCAATTGGATTCAGGTCAGGACTTTGACTAGGCCACTCCAAAGTCTTCATTTTGTTTTTCTTCAGCCATTCAGAAGTGGACTTGCTGGTGTGCTTTGGATCATTGTCCTGCTGCAGAACCCAAGTTCGCTTCAGCTTGAGGTCACAAACGGATGGCCGGACATTCTCCTTCAGGATATTTTGGTACACAGCAGAATTCATGGTTCCACTTATCACAGCATGTCTTCCAGGGCCTGAAGCAGCAAAACAGCCCCAGACCATCCCACTACCACCACCATATTTTACTGTTGGTATGATGTTCTTTTTCTGAAATGCGGTGTTACTTTTACGCCACACATAATGGGACACACACCTTCCAAAAAGTTCAACTTTTGTCTCGTCTGTCCACAGAGTATTATTCCAAAAGTCTTGGGGATCATCAAGATGTTTTCTGGCAAAACTGAGACGGCCCTTTATGTTCTTTTGGCTCAGCAGTGGTTTTCGTCTTGGAACTCTGCCATGCAAACCATTTTTGCCCAGTCTCTTTCTTATGGTGGAGTCATGAACACTCAGCTTAACTGAGGCAAGTGAGGCCTGCAGTTCTTTGGATGTTGTTGTGGGGTCTTTTGTGACCTCTTGGATGAGTTGTCGCTGCGCTCTTGGGGTAATTTTGGTCGGCTGGCCACTCCTGGGAAGGTTCTCCACTGTTCCATGTTTTCGCCATTTGTGGATAATGGCTCTCACTGTGGTTCGCTGCAGTCCCAAAGCTTTAGAAATGGCTTTATAACCTTTTCCAAACTGATAGAGCTCAATTATTCTCTTTCTCATTTGGTTTTGAATTTCTTTGGATCTCGGCATGATGTCTAGCTTTTGAGGATCTTTTGGTCTACTTCACTTTGTCAGGCAGGTCCTATTTAAGTGATTTCTTGATTGCGAACAGGTGTGGCAGTAATCAGGCCTGGGTGTGGCTAGAGAAATTGAACTCAGGTGCAATAAACCAGAGTTAAGTTATGTTTTGACAGGGGGGCGAACATTTCTTCACACAGGGCTATGTAGTTTTGGATTTTGTTTTGCCTTAATAATAAAAACCTTCATTTAAAAACTGCATGATGTGTTTACTTGTGTTATCGTTGACTAATATTTAAATTTGTTTGATGATCTGAAACATTACAGTGTGACAAACATGCAAAAAGATAAGAAATCAGTAAGGGGGCAAATACTTTTTCACACCACTGTATATATATATAACTTTCATTTTGTTGCCTTTGCATGTTTTCACCTTCTTTTGGAATAAATTAAAGAACATAGTGAATCAGAAGAGGCCCCGTGGTACAGCTCACATCTCTGCTCCCTAAAGCAGGCATCACGAAAACCGGAAAGAAGGTGGCGCTCCGCTAAGACAGAAGAGTTTTTCCTACCCTGGAAAAATTTATTAACATATAAAAAGTGCTTTGTATTACAGGAACTGCATATTATTCATCACTGATAGAGGAAAATAAGAACCACAGGTTTCTTTTCAGCACTGTAGCCAGGCTGACAAAGAGCCACAGTGCTGTTGAGCTTAACGTTCCTTTAGATCTCAGCAGCAATGACTTCATAAACTTCTTTACCAATAAAATCACAACTATTAAAGAAAAAATTAACCAGATCCTTAACACAACTCTCACAGATGTGTCATCAAGTACAGTGGTTTTAGAAACATCTGTAAGACCTCATCTATATTCAGACTGCTTCTCTTCCATAGATCTCTCTGAGTTGACCTCAACAATTGTTTCATCTAAATCATCGACATGTCTCTTAGACCCCATCCCACCAGGCTGCTCAAAGATGTCTTGCCCCTAATCAACACGTCCATATTAGATTAACCTCTCTCTATTAACAGGTTATGTTCCACAGGTTTTTAAAGTTGCTATAATTAAACCTCTACTTAAAAAGCCTACTCTGGACCCAGGTGTTCTAGCTAATTATAGACCAATATCCAAGCTCCCCTTTATTTCTAAAATCCTTGAAAATGCTGTTGTAACCCACCTAGAAAGTGTTAACGATTTATTTTATTCATTTCTGAGCAATAATTATATTTATTTTACCTTTATATGTATTTTGGGTTTTATTTTGACAAACAGGATTTACAGCTATGCTGTAAATTTATGTAATTGGTTGTAAACTGAAACCATATATTTCTTTTATTTAAAACCTAAAAAATTCCAATGTTAAAAAAGGGGTAATGTGTTGTCTATAAATAAGTGATTCATTGGTTAAATGTGATCAGTTGTCAAATGAACCAGTGTATTTTATTATAATTACAATTGGTTATAATGGTATATGTTTACATTAAATATAACGGTAAGATGGACTTGTAGTTAACTGGTTGTTAAGTATAGTTAGTCATCTTTCTATTTGGATAGATAGATTTAATGTTGTACAGCAAACACTTGAATGAGTTTAAAGAATCTGAGTAGATAATATCGTATAAGAGCCTGTGCTATAAACCTGTTTCACAAATACAGGTCAGGTCTTTTTAGCTGAGTGGAAAACGTGAAGCTCCAGTCCTTGTGTCTGACGACTGATCCAGTTGATGGCGAGCCCACCAGCTGACCTTCTGAGTCTCCATCATACCTTACAGCAAATCCTGACTATTCCCTTGACTACCTGACTTGTACATTGATCGGATACGCTTTCCGGAGAGAACAAACTCCTTAAAGGACATTTCTTTTATTTTATTAGATCGTGGGGCCCTTGTCAGGGTTCGCCAGTACAGCTACCCACAATGTTAATTGTGGACTCAATTATAAAGCCAGGTGAGATAGAGTAAATAATATTGCTTTTACTGCACTCACTCAGAAAATACACAGTGACAGTCCAGAAACCATAATCCAAGTCACACAACGGTCCAGGGTTATACCCGCAAGCGAACACAGCCAAGGGGTCCAAAACGGGAGGTCAAAGAAGCCGGTCCAGTAGTCGGTACACAGAATAAACATACAACATTGAGGAGGGCTAGGCAGAAATCGGTGGTCAGGAAACAATACGGGGTCAAGAACATGAATCACTAAAGCAAGGATAACGCTGGAAATTCTGCACGGAGTCAAGAACAATCTGGCAGGAAACAGGAAGCAGTATGACAGAACCCTGACAGCCCTAGGTTGTGTGTTTTGTATTGTGCATTTGTTTTGTTCAGTTTCTAACAAAAAAAAAGTTCACAATAACTACTTACCCTGTGTTACTGGTTATTGTTTTTACTCTCAGCTCCTATGAACCGAGGTAGAGATGTGTACATACTCAGAGGTGGTTTACACTGTCATAAAGCGGTTATGTGACCACTTGTGGAAGAATGATTTGTTTGAGGATTGTCAGTCTGGTTTTAGAGTCCATCATAGTACAGAAACCGTATTGATGAAAGTCACCAATGATCTCCTCCTAGCCTAAGACAAAGGACTTGTCTCCATACTTGTCCTCTTAGACCTCAGTGCTGCGTTTCACACCACTGATCACAGCGTTTTACTACAGAGACTTGAACATGTATTGGGATTAAAGGAACTGCGCTAAGTTGGTTAAAATCTTATTTATCAGAAAGACTCCAATTTGTTCATGTTAATAATGAATCTTCCACAATGACTAAAGTTAGTCATGGCATTCCACAGGGCTCTTTGCTAGGTCCAATTCCTTCACATAAATACATGGTGCCTTTAGGCAATATTATCAGGACACACTATCAAAAGCAGGATGACATAGATTGAGCTGTCTATATGTCTAGATAGGCTCTATTCACTTGGCAGTGCGATACACTGATTTTGATTTGATTGGGACCCTTGATTGACATTGCTGATCAAATCAATACACACCACTCTAAGCAGTCTGACTGCAAACAGCCAAAGTGGCTGGCCATGTTGTCCAACAGGCTTTCCATGTTTTCCATTGCTGGAAATTCAACAGTAATTTCCTTCTGAAATAAGAATAGGGTTTTGCTTGGTGCCCTTTCAGTAGGCTACATATAATATATTACACAATAATATATCATATAACTAAATTTATATTAAAGAAACTGTAATAAAAGTTAGTCTATAATAACTTATGGAGTATCAGTGTGACCTTGAATTTCCAGGATGTCACTCATTATGCACAAGTAATCTATTTCAGTGTGAAAACAACAGCTAGCTAGCCAAATTAAGGAGAAATTCAAAGCATTCAGAGGATTCAGATTGGCCATCCGATGAAGATGAGCTCATGGAGACAGCAATCTTGTCATTTTACACATGACTGTCGGAAAAAAGTCTCATTCTGGGCCCAGAAAAAGACTAAACACTTTGTCCAAAAGTACTTTGAAAAAGACAATGGAGTATTCTAGAGTCTGGTGCAATGGGCCTTTGACTGAAATAGACTACTTGTGCTTGATGAGTGATACTCTGAAAAGTCAGGATCAAGGCCAATGGAACCAGGATGATCAAAGTATCATCTCTATGTCAGGTCTGCTCAGCGCTCCCTGCCTCTCTTCCCCTTTCTCTCTCCCGCTATCTCATGCAGGCTTGGCAACAAAGCTGAGGCTCATCCCCTGATCACCTAACCACCCCTACTTATAGCGCTGGCAGACGCTTCTTCATGGCCAGATCATTGATGTTGATATTAAGTTTGACGGTGAGACAGACTTTCTTTCGTCAACGAAAACTATGACTAAATATTGTCATCAATGAACCTTTATCACGTGACGGAAACGAGACGAGATGCAATGTCATGTGATGATGACTATAATTAAATGTGCAATGCAATATTGTTGACGAAACTAAATGTGGTTTACAAAATAAAAACTATGCTAAAATGTCTCTTCATTTTTGTTGACCAAAATGAGAAAAAAACATTATGTTATTTTGTCTCATTTAGTCCTGTTATTATTATTATTTTGCAGTATTTCTGTTTCCTGTGTCTCGCTTCAGGGGCCGCATCAGGTCGCACTGCGCAGATGCAGGCGACGTCACTTCCACTCGTGACATTATTTAGAAGACGACAACAAACAAAGTTAAGTTTGACACAGAGAAAGGGACCAATGGCTGGGTTCATCATTATATAGAAGTGGAAAAGAAAACGGAATGTGTTGTGGAAAAAGATGGGGTTAGGGTTAGCAAAATCTGACTTCAGTTTAGAAGCAATACAAGTAACAGATGCACACATTTTATTTGCACTTTTTAGTATGTTATTGTAGCTTGAGCATTCAAGCACCTTGTTTTTCTTTGTTAAACTCGAATGTATTAATTTTTTTCTGGCATTGTCATGTGATGCTATTTTATTTATTGTTTTTTTTTTTTTTTTTTAATTTATTTTTGGGTTCTTCCAACATTTTTGTTTTACACATAATCCAATATCAATTTGCTTATACCTAGTACATGCTTTAATGGAGTAGGAAGAAGTCAGACTTATCCAGTCCTACCCCATGACATCATCTTACCATCATTGGTTTGCAAGCAGCAAATGATTCACTTCTACGCACACACATATTGTGCGAGTCTCCAGGATGGCTGGACTGCCAACGCCCATTAAAATCGGCCTTGTCAACGCTAGGTCGCTGGCAAATAAGTCTTTTATTTTAAAGGAATTTTTTATTTCTCGAGGACTGGACTTTCTTTGCGTGACTGAGACCTGGCTGGGCGTGGGTGAGTCTAGTCCTCTCCTTGAATTGCAGCCGCCTGACTGTGTGTTTTTCAATTCCCCGAGGCCGTCGGGCCGTGGAGGGGG
>NW_018128448.1:139738-145001 GCF_001952655.1 Monopterus albus
TGTCTAATCTGTTATTAAAGAGTTTTTCCAAGATTTTTGAAAATTGTGACAACAGAGAAATCGGTCTATAATTTGTGAAGTTGTACTTATCCCCAGATTTATACAGTGGAATAACCTTTGCTATTTTCATATTATTAGGGAACTGCCCAAGTCGAAACGACATGTTAAAAACATGGGTTAATGGTTTGCATATCCCCTTGATTGCCCATTTAACCATTGTCATACTGATACCATCACTATCACTGGATGATTTATTTCCACATTTGTTCACTATATCTATAATTTCCTTTTCAACAATTGGCTTCAGAAACATAGAACACATATTCCTTTCAATAGTATTGTTATTTATATTGACATCTGTACAAATGCTACTTGCTAAACCAGGACCCACATTCACAAAAAACCTATTAAACTTCTCAACTACATCCTCAAATCTGTTGACCGGTGTATCAAATAGTCATGGATAATTCTGACTAAAATAAGACTAAAATGCTCAGACTTTTAGTTGACTGAAACTTGACTAGACTAAAATTGAGTATGAATGTGACTAAAACTAATAAAAACTAATATGACAGCTTCACAGAAAGACTAGACTAAAACTAAAATTAAAACAGGCTGCCAAAAACAACTGAGATCGCGGTTCATGTTTGAGGCAGCCACGCAAGTTGAACTGTCTTTTCCACCGTGATTACCTCCTGCGATCGTCTCCATTGTGATTACCTCTTGCAATCTTCTCTACTACCTCTGCTATCTACCATCCTGAGAACCGAGAAAAAAAGTATCTTTCAATTTACTTTTATTGTGATTTCCTGGCTCTGGAGATAAAACAACTCACAATTTAGAATTTTATAAAAATATTTTTCTTTTAAATTTTATAGCATGTCCACTGTAGTGGACAACAGAACGATTTTACTGTAAAAAAAAAAAAAAAGAAAAAGAAACAGCAACACTGAAATCAAAGTAGGATGACAAAAATTTCAATCCATTTTCTAATGAAATATTCTAAATATAGCGCCCCCTACCCCCTTTACCATTTGGAATGTAAGGGACTGTACCAGGTTCAACGAAAGTGCCTATGAGCTTTTGTAATAAGGCCCCTCTGGTGTCACTGACCCAACGGTTTATATACTCCTTACTGTACTGCGGAGTAACAGGTGTGATGTTTCCCTAGTCTCCACTCGTTAACCATGCTAGAGTAAACTCAGACACTAGGTATAACCTGCCAACATAAAACATTTAATTTAAAAGATTAAAGAAAAATAAAAGGAAATGCAGGATATATAGAAGTCTGACTATATCCCCAATCACAGTGGTTACCCTCTACTGTCTGTATCAAAACCCATGAAATATACAAATCCACACTTCACCTCAATTGAGTACATATACCAAACACCTTCTTCACATAACATACAATGAATAGATTATGAACACAACTCTCTGTACTAAAATTTACCGTGGGCCCACACATACCGTAACCCAACGTACACACTCCCACCCCGTAGCAGGCCTGTAAGTGCGCTAGTTTCTGGAACACCGACCCCACAGTCTTCTTCACTTTATTGAAATTTGAAAAACAATATCCACAGTACCTTGGATCCGTGATAATGCACTTTAGGAAACACTCCACCTTGTGCATCCCAATCTTTGAACGATGTGGCCTTCCTGTCCCCAGCCTAGGGCGCCGCTGTATCTCACGGCCGAAATATCTCCTCTCCAAACCGCAGAACAGAAGCCTTCTCTTACACTTAGCTCGAGTTATTGAGTTAATAACTCCATCCTTCAATGTCACTCCTGTGTTCATTTAATCAACCCGCTGTGGTCTCTCCCGTTCGTCAGTCTATCTTCCCTCCAGCCGGCTCTCTCCTTACCTATCATCCCCCTTGCTTAATTTTCTTAAAGCTACAAGCACCCAGTTCTGGTGACGACTACACTGAGCTGGATTCCACTTATACTCTGATTTAAAGCCTAAACCAGACAAACTGTAAAATAAAACTACCCACCTATGCTACCTTACATCCCCGTGGGTTACATACAGATACCACCATCTGCTGGTATGGGAACTTATTTCTGTCACTCAGACACAGAACGTATGTGCTAGTCAGCCACTGCCCATAGTCTGTGTGGTATGTTCAAGTATCACTCTTTCAACCTGACTGGCCCAGACAAAGCTGACCGAGGGGATGCAAAGGTTAGCCTTCATCGCTGCTAGTTCTTTCATATTGACTTGGTGTGTCTCTGCACTTACAGATACAGTTACCCTGCCACAGCCACTTAGTTAGTGGACTTTATGTCAGGTCTGCTTTGCGCAACCTGCCTCTCTTCCTCCTTTCTCTCTCCTGATTTCTCATCCTGCATGCTTTGCGCCTCAGCTGTGGTGCATTCTGTAATCAGCAACTCATTGGGTGAAGCTGCATCGCTGAGGTGCATTCCTCTGATCACTTTCCATTCCTACTTAAACCCCTGGTAGATGCTGCTTCGTTGCCAGAGCATTACGTGATTTCAATGCTGACAGTTTTCTGTGCAGTTGATTTTTTTCCAGTACATGTGTTTATCCATACGTAACGTGATTTCAACACTGACAGTTTCCTGTGCAGTTGATTTCTTTATTTTTTCGGTACAAGTGTTTAGCCATACGTAACGTGATTTCAATGCTGACAGTTCCTGTGCTATTGATTTCCTTTTGTTATCCTGGTTACTGTTTCTTGCCTGTCTACTCGCCTGTCATCCTGGTTTCTGCTTACCTGCCCGTCCTGGTCTTCTCAGCCTCCATTACTCAACCCTGGTTAGACATCCCCGTGGGTTACATAAATTAACTTCACTATATTTTGGGGGCAAATGTTGCTCCTTTTACTCTATTACATTTAATTAATAAATGTAGTTACTTTTCAAAAACACAACTGTTTCAAATAATGGCTAAACAGAATTTTATTGATCACTGGTGGGAAATTTACAAGCTACCCAGCATTACTTCAAGCAATAAGCATAAAAGATAGTTAATATTTAAACCACCTTTATTATTGCAGCAATAGTTATAATCCAAGAATATGATACTCATTCATGTGAAATATGCTATACTATATAATGAGTTATTTTACTTTTGGAGCTTTGTGTGTTTTTGATGATCCAGGGTCTTTCTGTGTGGAGTCTGCATGTTCTCCCTGTGCCTGCATGGATTCTCTTTGGGTACTCTGGTTTCCTCCCACAGTCCAAAGAAACGCAGCTTAGGCTGATTGGTGACTCCAAACTGCCCGTAGGAGTGAATGTGGTTGTCTGTTTCTAAGTGTCAGCCCTGTGATAAACTGGCGACCTCTTGCCCAATGTCAGCTGGGGTTGGCCCCCGCCCCCATTCCACTCATTAGGATAAGTGGTATAGATAATAGATGGATGTATGGATTGATGTATTTTTGATGAGAATACTTTTGTACTTTTACTTACTTACTGACTCCTGTCAGTCTTTATAACTCCCTTACCTCCATCAGTCTGATTGTTCATTCATCTGCATTATGCACCCTGCTTTTGCTCCTTTTGTTTCATCTCTCTTGTTGCCATCATCCCCAGCGTTTCCTCACCATATTTTTGCTTTGCCTGTTACTCATTCCTTGTGCCTTGTCCATGGACTCTGGTCTCACTTCTGCCTGTATTTGGTTTGTGACAGTCTTTGCTCTTTTTACCACTTATTTTCTCAGTTTCCTTGTGTTGCTCCCTGACTGTGCTGTTTAGTTTACGATATTTCTTTAGGTGCCTTTGCGTTGCATATAGTCAGGTTGAGCTTTGGAGTTTGGTCATCTGCTTGTTGTGTTTTGTTTTTTTGTAGGTTATATTAAACCCTGCTTTGTGACTAAACATCAGATTGCCCCTGTGTTTGGCTCTTCCTTTGGTTAAAACCTAACACTGCATTCTGGGGGAGTCTCTTTTCTGCCAGCTGGCTGGCCAGTGGGTGGGTGGGTGGTGAGAGAGGTCACAAACCAACTCAAGAGGAGTTATTCATAAGAACCTAATTAAAATGGAGACGACTCCTCTTATAGAACCAAACAACAGGACAATCAAATGTGGTCTATTAAATATCAGATCTCTCTCATCTAAATCTCTGTTAGTGAATGATTTGATAAGTGAACATCACAGTGATTTATTGTGTCTTACCGAAACCTGGTTAAAGCAGGAAGAATATGTCAGTCTAAATGAATCCACCCCACCTAGTCACAGTAACTGTTACATCCCTCGAAGCTCAGGCGGAGGTGGAGGTGTGGCAGCCATTTTCGACTCAAGCCTATTAATCAACCCTAGACCTAAACACAGTTATAACTCACTCTGAGACTCTCACACCCAAACTGGAAAACTCAAAAGCCAGTTCTGTTTGTTATTGTATACTGTCCACCTGCTCCTTAAGTTTTTAAGTGAATTCTCAGACTTTCTGTCTGATTTAGTGCTTAGTACTGATAAAATAATCCTAGGAGGTGACTTTAATATTCATGTAGATGACAGCCTCAACAATGCATTCTGTTCATTGTTAGACTCAGTTGGCTTTTCTCAAACTGTAAATAAACCTACTAACTGTTTTAATCACACCATTGATCTTGTTCTGACGTATGGCATCGAAACTGAACACCTAATAGTTTTTCCCCAAAACCCTCTTCTGTCTGACCATTTTCTAATAACTTTTGAATTTGCATTATGTAGAAAGAAATTCTTGATAAAATTATATAGTGCTATGTTATGTATTTGCAAAACTGTTCAAATGATTGTTTAATCTGTTTGACCTTTGTAAAGACTTGACCTGTGCCCATGAAATGCTTTGTGCAGAGAGACTCAGAACAACAGGAAGTCGTGCAGATACATACTGAGATGACTAAACTGTCTGCACGAGAATAGTGTGTGGGTGTAAGGTCTGATTGTCTTGGCTTCAGATTATCAACATATGAAATTCTAGGATTGACATTATAATCTGCATTAGCAAATACTGTATATCTACATGTTTACTTTCATATCATATGCATTGTAATAGTATCATATGCTTTATGATTTACTTTTGCTTTAACCAGTTCACTTGTCTTCAAGAATAGAGGAGATATGTGTAAGGCTGTAAGAGCAGACAGGAAACCACATACAGGAAGTAGACCACGGTTGCATAGCAACGCTAGAGGTGCTTCCTCTAAAACTGTCTATTGAAAGGTCAGGATATGTTGTACTGAGAATTCAAAATCTGCCTGGCGACAAGATCACCAAATGAGGGGTCAGAACGAGGTCAAGAAACCAACCAAGGAAC
>NW_018128448.1:145316-146810 GCF_001952655.1 Monopterus albus
AACAGATTATACACTATGTGGGAAACAATTCCACTACAGTAGATGTCTATTTGACAATGGTGTTACCAAATTTAAGGAAATAATTCCATCATTATTTACTTCAGTGCCATTTGCCAACACAGTGGAGGGAGACCACCTTAACTTTACTCCCATACAAGTCGATAATCTTGTTGTAGTACTGCAGCCTCCCTGCGTAAAAGGCTTGCTACCATTGCCCCTCTGAAAAAGACGCCCCACCTCATTTCCAGTTTTCGTGATGCCTGCTTTAGGGAGTGACACACAATAAAGGTACCACTTCTCATCAGAATAAATTTGACAGGTGGCCCCGCCCCTTAGTCCCGCCTCCTAGCCAATCAAAATCGTTTATCCGGTCCTTAGTCCCTCCCCATCCAATCAGATTCATTCTTCCAGTTCCTGGTCCCACATGGCCCCCGGGGGTACCCTCCCACCCCCTTGCATCTGCTGCTGGAGATAAGGAAGTCGTGACGCATCTGCAGCCAGAGATAAGGAAGTCGTGGTTAACCGCATCTGAAAAGATAAACAGACAGTGGCTACAGTCTCTACACACGTGGTTATATAGATAAGAATATAACTGTATAACTGTATTTGATACTGGTTACACCCCCTACATATGATGGTATAGTTAAGTATTTAACTTGTTCCTTACTTGATCTTGTAAAATGATCTATTTAAAAATGATGAGTGTGGAATAAATACTTAATAACAGCCACTCACCAGGATATCGTTCATTTTATTTTCTGTTGCAAAAAAAAAAAAGAGTAGAAAAACAGAATGTACAACTACTGAGAACAGCATTTTAGTGCATGCATTATTCTTAGAACATACATCCAAGCAGTTAGGGTGAACACAATACCTTTTTTAATGCATACCTCTGTCACGGTTCGTTTTCAACATGCTTTCCACGCCCACCCCCAACTGCTCGCGTGGCTATGCTGCGGTTTGTAGCCCCTTCTGTAATCATAGGATAGTTTTACAGAACAGATAAAGAGCATCTGAATATATTTCAAACTTCTAATGCTCCAAAAGATCAGCCGTTATACCTTTTCCTCTTTGACAACCACTATTATGTTGTAAAAAATGCAAAGGGGTTCTTAGGTGTGAAATATTTATGTAACTATTGCCACAGAGGTTATGACAATCACCTCAGACACAGATGCTCTGGTCACTGCAGCGTGTGTTTTAGCGCCGACTGCGCTGGCATGCAAACCCCCCTCGCTGAGAGTGTTGTGTGTGACCACTGTAATCATAGATGCACCTCCCCCTACTGTCTGATGAAACACAGAGAGATGACCTGGCACCCACAGGCTGAGACCCACGCCAGTCTATGCCAAATCCATAAAAAATGTCTAAAATGCTTGAGATTGTATTACACCCCGCTGACTAGACACGCGAAACCCCACAAATGCCCAGACTTGCGCTGCTACATCTGCCAGGGGGCCATCGATGATGAAACAAACCATAATTGTTAAATAC
>NW_018128448.1:157314-159390 GCF_001952655.1 Monopterus albus
CTAAGTCAGAAGAGTTTTTCATAGCCTGGAAAGATAGTTTAATAACATATAAAAAAAAAGCCCTTCATAGTGCCAAAACCGCATTTTATTCATCACTGATTGAAGAAAATAAGAACAACCACAGGTTTGTGTTCAACACTAGCCAGGCTGACAAAGAGCCACAGTACTGGTGAGCTTAATATTCCCTTAGATCTCAACAGCAATGACTTCAGGAATTTTTTTTTTTTTACAAATAAAACCACAACTATTAGAGAAAAATGTAATCAAATAATTCCCACAACTTTCACATATGTGCCATCAACTACAGTGGCTTCAACTGTAAGACCTCAGCTATACTTAGACTGCTTCTCTTCCATAGATCTCTCTGAGTTGACCTCAACAATTGCTTCATCTAAATCATCAACATGTCTCTTAAACCCCATCCCGACCAGGCTGCTCAAAGACGTCTTGCCCCTAATCAACACATCCATACTAGGTCTGATTAACCTCTCTCTATTAACAGGTTATGTTCTGCAGGCTTTTAAAGTTGCAGTAATTAAACCTCTACTCAAAAAGCCTACTCTGGACCCAGGTGTTCAAGCTAATTATAGACCAATATGCAGGCTCCCCCGTATTTCTAAAATCCTTGAAAAAGTTGTTGCAAAGCAGTTATGTGACCATTTGTACAAAAATGATTTGTTTGATTCCCGTGGACCCACCACCTGCAGGAGGATTCGTAGGGGGCTGGTGCACAGTGGATTGGGCAGCAGTCCAAGGCAAGGGCCTCAATGACCCGATCTCTGGACACGGAGACTAGCCCTGGGGACATGGAATGTCACCTCGCTGGTGGGGAAGGAGCCTGAGCCTGTGCGGGAGGTTGAGAGGTACCGGCTAGAGATAGTTGGGCTCACCTCCACACACAGCTTGTGCTCTGGAACCTTACTCCTCGAGAGAGGCTGGACTCTTCACTACTCTGGAGTTGCCCGCGGTGAGAGGCGGCGGGCTTGCTTATAGCCCCCCAGCTTAGCCGTCATGTGTTGGAGTTTACCCCGGTGAATGAGAAGGTAGTTTCCCTGCGCCTTCGGCCCGGGGATCGGTCTCTCACTGCCATTTGTGCCTATGGGCCGAACGGCAGTGCAGTGTACCCGGCCTTCTTGGAGTCTCTGGGAGGGGTGCTGGAAAGTGCTCCGACTGGGGACTCTGTTGTTCTACTGGGGAACTTCAACACTCACGTGGGCAACGACAGTGATACCTGAAGGGGTGTGATTGGGAGAAACGGCCCCACGGATCTGAACCTGAGTGATGTTCTGTTATTGGACTTCTGTGCTAGTCACAGTTTGTCCATAACGAACACCATGTTCAAGCATAAGGGTGTCCACCAGTGCACGTGGCACCAGGACACCCTAGGCCGGAGGTCAATGATTGATTTGTGGTTGTTTCATCTGACCTCCAGCCGTATGTCTTGGACACTCGGATGAAGAGAGGGGCGGAGCTGTCAACTGATCACCACCTGGTGGTGAGTTGGATCTGATGGCGGGGGAGGAAGCTGGACAGACTCGGCAGACCCAAACATATTGTCAGGGTCTGTTGGGAACGTTTGGCAGAACCCCACCTCCAGTAGAGCTTTGACCCGGGGGAGGTTGGAGACATTGAGTCCGAGTGGACCATGTTCTCTGCCTTCATTGTCAATGCGGCCATTTGGAGCTGTGGCAATAAGGTCTCCAGTGCCTGTTGTGGCAGCAATCCCCGAACCCGGTGGTGGACACCAGAAATAAGGGATGCTGTCAAGCTGAAGGAGGAGTCATTTTGAGCCTGGTTGACTTGTGGGACACCTGAGGCAGCTGACGGGTACCGACAGGCCAAGTGGACTGCAGCCCGGGTGGTTGTGCAGGCAAAAACTCAGGTCTAGGAAGACTGAGGCCATGGAGAGGGATTATCGGTCGACCTCGAAGAAACGGTCCGGCACCTCAGGAGGGGGAAGCAATGCCCTGCCAAAACTGTTTACAGTGGAGGTGGGCAGCTGTTGACCTCAACTGGGGACATCGTCGGACGGTGGAAGGAATACTTTGAGGATCTCCTCAACCCCAGTGTCACGTC
>NW_018128448.1:164801-170292 GCF_001952655.1 Monopterus albus
CCTGTATGTTATGGTTTGTCCCCCTCACCAGGAGGGTGAGGGAGAACTGAGGTTGGACTCAAGATGGCTGACCCAGGTGCTAATACAAAAAAGGAGGTTTAATGGAACAAAAACACAAAGTAACAACATAACATAGGCAATAAATAATACTAAACCAGAGTAGGGCAGAAATGGCTGAAACCAGGAGAGCAGCAGGATGTGGAAGGACAGGTGGAAAGAAAACAAAAGAAAACCACACACAGGAACTGTCAGTGTGGAAATCAAATAACGAAACGGTGAAAACACAAAAGACCAACATGATAAGACAAATCCACAGCACAGTCACTGTCAGCGTGGAAATCTAAAACACATATATACATACCACGAAAAAAGGGCTGTTGCAGGGTATGCACTTTACAGTCGTTAATGTAAGTAATGTAATGCACGTTAAGTCACGTACTTTGGGTAATGCTCCAGCGACGGTGGAGCGTCTGGCAGAGGTATAAATAAGGAGGGAGTCAATCAGCTAAGGCGCCTCAGCTGTGCGCGACAACCCACGAGTCACTAATTACTTAAAGCAAAACAGCTGAGGTGCGGATCCCACAAAAAGAGTAGGAGAGAGAAAAGAAAAAGAGAAGAGAACAGAGGAGAGAAAGGCGGAAGAGAGGCAGCGGCCGCCGAGCAGCCCTGACAGACACAATAAACAGTCTGGGGTCACAACCACACAAATGACTGCATACCATGACTTGAAAGTATCAGCTAATAAACTTAAAAGGATGCTACCATGAAATTGCCACTACAGCCCAAATAGTGGTGTCTAATATATTATTGGACAAGTATTCAAGGAAAAGTTTGGTTTGGTGCACCATCCCATAGGCCTAGGCTGAGGGTTGTCCCATGATGTGGAGCTTCTCTCCTCTCCATTTTATGTAGATCAGCTTCTATGGAGACATAAACAGCAGCGGAGCTGAGGAGAAAGGAGGGGTGAGAGGTGAGTAAAGATATAAATTTGCTGTACAACAGGAAGCTTTGGTCAGAAAGCTGCCAGAGTTCAGCAGCTTCTCCTCTCTAGTGATGGAGACCTCAGAGGAAACTGAACTGTGCTTTCCACAGCTCCTCAACGCCTCTTGTGTGAAGCCAAAGCGTCCTCACTTTGAGACCATGCTGACTTATGTTCTGCTCTTTTTTATTTCTCTGCTCACTGCGCTTCTCAACCTGCTGGTCATCATCTCTGTCTCCCACTTCAAGTATCCACATTTTTTATAATTTTATGAAAGTGGTGTATAGTAAAAGATAGTAAGTAAATATAGTAACATTTAACAGCTTGTCATGTTATTGCCATAACAGTTTGAGAAAAAGGAAATAATGACCACTTCATTTAAAACTGAGGAGAAATTTGTGATTTTTTTTAAAGAATGTTTTTATATTTTAGTCTTTGCTGCATTTCTTTATATTTGAATGATTTTCTGAGATGATAAATAATGATAAATGTATTGCTGTTCTTCCTCTCCAGGCAGCTCAACACCCCCACCAACATCCTCCTTCTTTCTCTGGCTGTCTCAGATTTCTTCATGGGCCTCCTCGTGTTGTTTCAGATTATACTCATGGAGGGCTGCTGGTTCCTTGGTGACCTCATGTGTACTGTGTATCAGTATGTAGCATACATCATTACCTCCACATCAGTAGGAAACATGGTGCTCATATGTATTGACCGCTACATGGCTATTTGTGATCCTCTGAATTACTCCATAAAAATCACACAAAAAAGGGTAAAGGTCTGGGTTTGTCTGTGTTGGACATGTTCTGTAATCTATCAAAGTCTGATACTGAAGGATAACTTGCAACAACCAGGCAGTTATAACTCCTGCTTTGGACAGTGCGTCATTGTCATCAACTACATTGCTGGAGTTGCAGATCTGATTTTTTCTTTCATTGCTCCCATTACTGTTATTGTAGCTCTGTATATGAGAGTATTTGTGGTGGCTGTGTCTCAGGCTCGCGCCATGAGATCACACATTGCAGCTGTCACACTCCAGGGTTCAGTGAAAGTATCAGCCAAAAAATCTGAGCTGAAAGCAGCCAGAACTCTTGGGATTATTATAGGCATGTTTTTAATATGTCTCTGCCCATATTATTGTGTTGCTCTTACAAGCAGTGATAATTTGATGAATGCTTCATCTGCTGCCTTTGTAATATGTTTGTACTATTTTAATTCCTGTCTAAACCCTGTGATCTATGCCTTCTTTTACCCCTGGTTTAGAAAATCAGTTAAACACATTGTTACACTTAAGATACTGCAGTCTGGCTCCTGTGAGACCAACATGCTGTAGAAAGAGGTCCAGTCAATGCAAAAAGGCCTCATGGTCATGGTCTAACAATCAGTACAGAAACGCAAGGGGCTTTTGAAGCTGTTCCAAACACAAATAGAAAAGGAAACCTTCAGGCAATCATAGGTGGAGCAAGGACTATAATAATAAGCCTTTATTTAATTGGGCATCTCATAAAAACGCTGACCTGTTACGGCCCTGATGAAGATTTGTTTAGGTGGAAACCTGTCAGCCTTTTTTTGAGGTGTCCAGTTAAATAAAGGCTTTTTATTATTTTCCTTGCTGTACCTAAGACTGTCTGAACCATTTTCCTTTTTCTATACTGTAGAGAGACAGTGCATATTGCCTGAAATTTGTCAGGTCTGTTTAGCGCGTCCTGCCTCTCTTCCCTTTTCTCCCTCCCATTTTCTCATCCTGCAGGCTCGGCGACTCAGCTGAGGCACATCACTTCAATCAGCAGCTCACTGGGTGTGGTGCACAGCTGATGCTCGTTCCCGCTGATTAAGCTGTGCCTCTTTAATGCACTGGCAGACACTCCGTCTTCGCCAGATCATTGACACTGTAACTGTGATGCTAACGGTGAGATTTGTTTTTTTTTATGCAGCCACAGAAGTTGGCGATCTGTTTTATGTTTTTATGCGGCCACATAAGTGGCATTCCTCCTAGTTCCTGCTGCTCGCCTGTTATCTCACCTGCTGTCAGCTCACTTTCCCATACTCTGGTTACTGC
The DNA here is from genome assembly GCF_001952655.1 of Monopterus albus. Classification (NCBI taxonomy): domain Eukaryota; kingdom Metazoa; phylum Chordata; class Actinopteri; order Synbranchiformes; family Synbranchidae; genus Monopterus; species Monopterus albus. The sequence goes on from NW_018128448.1 coordinate 167,837, forward strand.
CCTTCGCCTGTCATCCTGGTTCCTGCTGCTCGCCTGTCTACTCACCTGGTTCTCTGATCCTCCTGGTTCCTACCGCTTGTCTTATTGCTCACCTGCCCGTCCTGGTCTTCTCAGCCTCCACTGCTCAACACTGGTTTGGACCACACCTAACCCATTTTGACTTTGTCCACTTATCATCTATGTGTATTGCAATAAAGACACTTACTTACTAGCACCTGAGGTTGCACTTTGAGTGCATTTTCTTTCACCCTCTGGTGAGCGACCCCTCCGTAACAAAATTAGACACTTACCATGATCACAAGCATGTAAATTTTCATAATGATAACTAATTGAAAAATAAATCTAAAGGGTTGGTTAATGTGAGAACATGTAACCTTTTATGCATGCAGATCTTATGCTGTACATGAGCCAAAACATTATGACCATTCAAAGATGATGTGAATAACTGAACATTTAATAACAAGGGTTCATGCTAAAGTTCTGGATATATTATTTCTGGATGGATTTAAGACAGTGGTCAGAATTAAATGGCTGTGGCACAGGAGGTAGAGTGGTCATCCCCTAACCGGAAAGGTTGGCGGTTTGATTCCTGCTCTCCCCAGACCACATGTCAAGACCCAGTGTCTTGGGCAAGACACTGGGTCTTGCAGGAATAACAATCATCAATGTGTGAGTTGGCACCACAGATGTACCAGAAACAAATTCCATATGTGTGTAATGTATTTGGCTAGATGATTCTGTCAGACCATTTGTGAAACAGCTCCTGGTCAGTGGTGGTAGGGACAAACCACAAACTGGCACATCCCTGATGAATGAAGGTAATGTAGGCTATTGTATCTGATCTGAACTGAGAGAAGGGTCATGTGGTACCAGCACCAGAAACATTTGAAGATGCTTATGGGAGCAATGTTTCACAACATCCAATGCATTGGTCCCTGCTATGTACAGGGCTTCAGGAGCAAACCTGACAGAGTGCCCATGCTAGTCATAATGTTTTGGTTCATCAGTGTACATGTATTTGTTTTTACATTGTGTGTTTTAAAATGGCATAACAGTTTTATTTTAACTGCAACAGTGAACGACTTGTTTGATGTTTTCATGTATTTTCATATCACCTTCAGGACTGAGACTTGAAACACAACTGTTCTGCCCTCTGTTTGAAAGCATTTGGAACTGTTTATTGTGAGTCGTGCAGCACTGCCCGCTGTAGGTTATATGGCAGCAGTAATCTTGAGAGACAAGATGTAAAGTTAAGTCATGGTAAATGGTAAATGGACTGTATTTTATATAGCGCTTTTCTCACAGTGTGTTGCACTGGCCAAAGCGCTTTACAGGAGATCATACACCATTCACCCATTCACACACAACAGCCACACACCGATGACGACAGGCTGCCACGCACCGGCGCTAGTCCAGCCACCAGGAGCCATTCGGGGGTCAGTCCTTCTCAGGGACACTTAGGCATGCGGGGAGACCGGGAGTCGAACCACCAACCAAGTAATGGTAGCCTGCAAGGATTTGTGTTGTGAACATCTGCTACTTCTCAGCGTTGTGCCTTGGACACTGTTCGCCTGTCAGTATTGTTTTGTTGTCCTCTAGATATTATGAGGAGGAAGGAAACTGTGTTGAGGTTTGTTGGAGCTAATGTAGTTATGAGCTTTTTAATAGCACTGCTAGCTGTATGATTCAGTAGGCTATGCTGAGCAGTGAAACTGTGTTGTGCTAATTTCCATTTGTCGTTTGTGCTTTGTTGCAGTTTACAAAAAACATCACGCCTTGTTGTTATTGGAGAATTACACCCTGTAAGCTGACTGTCTAGTGTTAGAAATTAATAAATCAGTCAGATAATTATTAAATATTTGATTTGATTTGATTTATTCATTCAAGCATGTAAAACAGTTGATATGTCAACACATGTAATTTCACACATATCCAACAATAATAATCCAATATCAATTTACTTATACCTAGTACATGCTTGAACAGAGTAGGAAGAAGTTAGACTTATCCAGTCCTACCCCATGACATCATTTTACAACTTTTAAATCCTAAGCAATATCTCTAGATAAATAATTATCCTCTACACCACACAAGTAAATATACTACAGAATTATTACAGTGTTAACATTCTACATAATTACATTCATAGATAATTATCTTCTACGCCACACAAGTAATGTACTAAAGAAGTATTACAGAGTGCTAACATTCTTACCCCACACCCACAATGTTCCATCTGATTAATCATTAAACCTGTTCTTGCATGTATCTTGATTGAAACATACCTTCATACTTATGTTTGAAGTCATCAATTCTAGTACTGTTTTTTATGTCCACATTTAAATTATTCCATAGTTTTACACCACTTATGGAAATACAGAATCTTTTTTTGGTTGTACGTATAGCATGAATTTTTAAGTTTAACTGACCCCTTAAATTATATCCCCCCTCCCTTT
>NW_018128448.1:174854-177905 GCF_001952655.1 Monopterus albus
CACCTTCCTAGAGGAGCTAAAAGACATCCTCCTGGACCGCCAACAACACCATCCTGGGCCCGCACATCAAATTTATGTGATCATTTGGGACAATGTACGCTTCCACAAAACAAACCAAATCAGAGAGTGGTTCACCACCAACAGTAACCACTTTTTAAACGTCTGTCTGCCACCCTACTCCCCTTTCCTGAACCCTATAGAGGAGTTCTTCTCATCATGGAGATGGAAGGTTTATGACAGACAACTATACACTAGAGAGAACCTCCTAAGGGCAATGGAGCTGGCCTGTGTTGACATCCCAGTGGAGGCCTTCCAAGGATGGATTCGCCATTCCAGGGCGTTTTTCCCGCGGTGCCTGGCAAGAGACAATATAGCCTGCGATGTGGATGAGGTGATGTGGCCCGATGCAGCTCAGCGACATGATGCCGCACAGTGATTGTGGTGTGTGTGTGTGGTGTGAATAAAGTAAATAAAAAAACTTCACACCCTGATCATGTTTTCAAGAGTACTGTTGTGTGCAATAGATTCTGTTTTTGCATTGAGTTGTGTTACAGTAGTGTACATGCAGAATTTACTATAGATTTATACTCTTCATATGAAACTCTCAAATCTAAATGCCTAATCCTCTGCAGAGATCTAAGAACATCCATTACTGTAAAGTTTCAAAAATATGCATTGGCAGTTATGAAACAAAGAACCTTCTCACAAATTGAGCATTGTGTTTTCAATTGTTTTGCTGTAGTGTGTAATGATGTGTATAGTGTTTACATTTTTGAAAGCTTCGAGCTGCTCTTTTGGTGTGAAAGTTTGAGTTTTGAAGTGAGAAGGTGTGGTTGTGTTTATGTAGCTTTAGAAAAGGGTGTTGTGTTTAGACATTGGGGACCATGGAGGAAACGTTTGTGAAATGTGTTTTAGCATTTGAGAAAAACTGTAATCTTGTGTTAGATTTATGTCTGAATGATTGTTTTAGTTACGCACCACATAAGAACATCCACACACATCGAGCTACCTCATTTTGTTATGACTAGGTAATATGCATCTGCTCCAAGCCTGTGGAGCTCCAGATAAGAGATGGAGTCTGCTGGACGGACTTCATCAGTGTAAGTGGTTAGCCCAAAACTGATAACTGTATTAGGCTCTGTGTTTCAGGGATCTCCTGTCTCCAGCAGCCAGTGTGTGTGTTTCTGGAGGAAGGAACTACCCAGATTGTGTTCTGTAATCTTTATTCATATATTTATTTTAAATAAGCCAGCACTAAAGACAGACTCCTTCTTTACCCAGATCTGTCCAATAAAAGAACTGGGGTATAACACCAGCTTTGAAAATGAACTACTCATGGCAAGGACAGTACAACAACCATGATATATTTTACATGTGCTGCCTGTTTACTTGGTCACAGTGCATCTGGAAAGAAACCGTGAGGTTAAACTGCCACTTCTAGCTGTAATTTAACAGTGTTTTCATCCAAATTTGAATAACAGTGTTGAAAATTGCCGGTGATTTTATAAATGAGTCACAGACACTTGGTATCTTCCATGGTGATAATATGCTAGACCTTTTGTGGAGCCACTGTATATGTGAACACCTTGATATGCAATGAAGCTAAAAGTCAAGCTATCAACAGTAATCTCTAAGATTCAAAAATACTAAAACTAACAGACTGGACTAGGTTTTTAGGTCGAAGATGATTCAGTGGTATCGGTGAGCGTCATTGCCTGTCTTTTAACCCAGTCCACAACTGGTGGACTAAGACACAACTTGTCATCCATCTACAACTCTGTTTTGAGATCTCTGCCCAAACATGCCCACCAGGACAATAGGCGATGGTCCACAGGTGAGGATTCAAAGACAGGTAACAATGCTCACCGATACTGGGCTATAATGACTCAGTCGTTAGGGGATGTTGTTGGTCATCAAAGGACTAAAACATCACCAATGGGGATAGTATCTCCGACTCAACGCCAGTTGGGCAGAACTGATGAAGCCTCTTGGATGAGAGGTGAAACATCTTCAACCTAAAAACCTAGTCCAGTTGGTTTTTCTAAGTTTTTTCCGCTAATATTACCTGGATGACTGAGAATCTGCATGGACATTACTTGTTAAGGAACACGAGTTCTATTTCCCTTCTAGTCCAGTGTTAGTGCTAGGATAAATGCTTTATTCAGCTTTCCTTGTGTACAAACCTTTTTCTTTGTGTCTGCACCCGTTTGGTAATTCCCTGTGCCCAGCACAATGTGTTTGCACCAACAAGTCCTCCAACCTACATATATGATTGATATGGTTGTTTGCCTTTTTGCTCTCATACAACCCATAGGAGCATCTTCTGAAACAATAGTCCTACATTGACAGGTGGAAGTGCAAGAACTCTGCCAACATTAACAACATACTGTATGTCGCACTGGAAAGCATTATAGATGTTTCTCATCATGGAAACAGCCATAAACATAATGGTAAGCACACAAAAACTCAATTTTCCTGGGATTACAATTATGAAACCAATGCACTTTCATTACATTTTGTCCTACATACTACAGCTATTGCAAATTGAATGTTTGTTGAAATGAGCTAAATAGGGATAAAAACAGAGTACTTAAGAACTAGAGACCTGTATGATCTGTACAATGTATATTTACAGGTATTGCACTGAGGGTTATTGTCCAATCATACTGTCGTTGGTTAAGTGTCAGAATGATGGCCTGGGGGAAGAAACTGTCCCTGTGCCTGGTTGTCTTGGTGCAGAGTGACCTGTAACGCCGTCCAGAGGGGAGGAGTTCAAACAGATTGTGTTCGGGGTGTGAGGGGTCTGCAGTGATCCTCTCCACCCTCCTTTTGACCTGTGTGGGGTACTGGTCCTCTATGGAGGGCAGGCTCACACCAATGACCTTTTCTGCAGTCCTGATTGTCTGCTGAAGTCTGTACTTGTCCTGTTTGGTTGCTGAGCCAAACCAGACAGTGATGGAGGTGCAGAGAACAAACTGGATGATTCCTCTGTAGAACTGTATCAGCAGCTCCTGGGGCAGGTTGAACTTCCTGAGCTGGCACAGGAAGGAG